>NW_027210712.1:1305000-1351265 GCF_029030835.1 Brachyistius frenatus | reverse complement strand
TTTTTATCATATTTTAGACGACATGCTATAGTATGACTTTTTTATCATATTTTAGACGACATGCTATAGTATGACTTTTTTATCATATTTTTATAGTATGACTTTTTTATCATATTTTAGACGACATGCTATAGTATGACTTTTTTATCATATTTTAGACGACATGCTATAGTATGACTTTTTTATCATATTTTAGACGACATGCTATAGTATGACTTTTTTATCATATTTTAGACGACATGCTATAGTATGACTTTTTTATCATATTTTAGACGACATGCTATAGTATGACTTTTTTTTATCATATTTTAGACGACATGCTATAGTATGACTTTTTTATCATATTTTAGACGACATGCTATAGTATGACTTTTTTATCATATTTTAGACGACATGCTATAGTATGACTTTTTTATCATATTTTAGACGACATGCTATAGTATGACTTTTTTATCATATTTTAGACGACATGCTATAGTATGACTTTTTTATCATATTTTAGACGACATGCTATAGTATGACTTTTTTATCATATTTTAGACGACATGCTATAGTATGACTTTTTTATCATATTTTAGACGACATGCTATAGTATGACTTTTTTTCATATTTTAGACGACATGCTATAGTATGACTTTTTTATCATATTTTAGACGACATGCTATAGTATGACTTTTTTATCATATTTTAGACGACATGCTATAGTATGACTTTTTTATCATATTTTAGACGACATGCTATAGTATGACTTTTTTATCATATTTTAGACGACATGCTATAGTATGACTTTTTTATCATATTTTAGACGACATGCTATAGTATGACTTTTTTATCATATTTTAGACGACATGCTATAGTATGACTTTTTTATCATATTTTAGACGACATGCTATAGTATGACTTTTTTATCATATTTTAGACGACATGCTATAGTATGACTTTTTTATCATATTTTAGACGACATGCTATAGTATGACTTTTTTATCATATTTTAGACGACATGCTATAGTATGACTTTTTTATCATATTTTAGACGACATGCTATAGTATGACTTTTTTATCATATTTTAGACGACATGCTATAGTATGACTTTTTTATCATATTTTAGACGACATGCTATAGTATGACTTTTTTATCATATTTTAGACGACATGCTATAGTATGACTTTTTTATCATATTTTAGACGACATGCTATAGTATGACTTTTTTATCATATTTTAGACGACATGCTATAGTATGACTTTTTTATCATATTTTAGACGACATGCTATAGTATGACTTTTTTCATATTTTAGACGACATGCTATAGTGTGACTTTTTGATCATATTTCAGACGACATGCTATAGTATGACTTTTTTATCATATTTTAGACGACATGCTATAGTATGACTTTTTTATCATATTTTAGACGACATGCTATAGTATGACTTTTTTATCATATTTTAGACGACATGCTATAGTATGACTTTTTTATCATATTTTAGACGACATGCTATAGTATGACTTTTTTATCATATTTTAGACGACATGCTATAGTGTGACTTTTTTATCATATTTTAGACGACATGCTATAGTATGACTTTTTTATCATATTTTAGACATGCTATATATATTATGACTTTTTAGTCATATTTTGGATGACATGCTATAAGTATGGCTTCCGTTCAAGTTATGGAGGCTAACACGGTGGTGCAGCTGTCAAAGTTGTTGCCTCTCAGTTGAAAGGTTCTGGGTTCAATTCCTGCCTGTGACTTTCCACGTGGATTCATTATTCCTGCAAGACTAATGACCAGAAAGTAAAGTTTGTTGTCCACAATAAGGATGACTAACTTATGCATGTTGTCAATAATGTAAAACATCACATTCAGGCAAGAACATGCAATCCTCCACACTAAGTTCCAGACCCGCTATCGAACCCAGAAGCTCCTGATTGTGAGATGACAACGCTGGATTGGAACTTCAACATTTTTGATGACTTTCTTGCATGCTTGTCTAACTTATATGACTTATATAACTTTTAAACATGTTACTGAAGAGAGATCTACGGTGCAGTGGTTGGTGCTGTTGCCTCCCATTCAGAAGGCTCCAGGTTCAAGACTCACCTGGGAAAGGATGACATTAACATCCTGGATGAAAAGCCACAGCAAGAATTGAACCTGCAACCTTCTGACTGGGGTTCAACAACATTAACCACTGCACCACCGTGCTTTCTTCAAGAAAATGTTTAAAAGTCATATAAGTAATATAAGTCAGACGAACATGCAATAGAGGCAGCACAACTTTGCAGTTGCTAGCGTTGTCATCTCACAGTCAGGAAGTACTGGGTTCGATCAGGGGCTTGGAACTCTGTCTGTGGAGGATTGCATGTTCTTGCTTGGAGTGTGACTTTGTCACAATTACGACTACATGATGTTTGTTTTACATCATGGACTATATGCATGATAACATGCATAAGATAGTCATCCATATTATGGATGACATATTTTAATTTACTTATTACCTATGCAGGAACATGCAAATTCCACATAGAAAGTCCCAGGCGGGGATCGAACCACGGACCTTTAGACTGTAAGACGACAACGCTGACAACTGCACTGTTGTGTTGCCTGAAATAATTTAAACGGAAGTCATATTTATAGCATGTCGTCTAAAATATGACAAAAAGTCACACTATAGCATGTCATCCGAAAAATGACCAAAATGTAAAACTATATCGTGTCCTCCGAAATATGACCAAAAAGTCAAGATTTCATTTTTCGGACGACATGCTATAGTATGACTTTTTTTTCATATTTTAGACGACATGCTATAGTATGACTTTTTTATCATATTTTAGACGACATGCTATAGTATGACTTTTTTATCATATTTTAGACGACATGCTATAGTATGACTTTTTTATCATATTTTAGACGACATGCTATAGTATGACTTTTTTATCATATTTTAGACGACATGCTATAGTATGACTTTTTTATCATATTTTAGACGACATGCTATAGTATGACTTTTTTATCATATTTTAGACGACATGCTATAGTATGACTTTTTTATCATATTTTAGACGACATGCTATAGTATGACTTTTTTATCATATTTTAGACGACATGCTATAGTATGACTTTTTTATCATATTTTAGACGACATGCTATAGTATGACTTTTTTATCATATTTTAGACGACATGCTATAGTATGACTTTTTTATCATATTTTAGACGACATGCTATAGTATGACTTTTTTATCATATTTTAGACGACATGCTATAGTATGACTTTTTTATCATATTTTAGACGACATGCTATAGTATGACTTTTTTATCATATTTTAGACGACATGCTATAGTATGACTTTTTTATCATATTTTAGACGACATGCTATAGTATGACTTTTTTATCATATTTTAGACGACATGCTATAGTATGACTTTTTTATCATATTTTAGACGACATGCTATAGTATGACTTTTTTATCATATTTTAGACGACATGCTATAGTATGACTTTTTTATCATATTTTAGACGACATGCTATAGTATGACTTTTTTATCATATTTTAGACGACATGCTATAGTATGACTTTTTTATCATATTTTAGACGACATGCTATAGTATGACTTTTTTATCATATTTTAGACGACATGCTATAGTATGACTTTTTTATCATATTTTAGACGACATGCTATAGTATGACTTTTTTATCATATTTTAGACGACATGCTATAGTATGACTTTTTTATCATATTTTAGACGACATGCTATAGTATGACTTTTTTATCATATTTTAGACGACATGCTATAGTATGACTTTTTTATCATATTTTAGACGACATGCTATAGTATGACTTTTTTATCATATTTTAGACGACATGCTATAGTATGACTTTTTTATCATATTTTAGACGACATGCTATAGTATGACTTTTTTATCATATTTTAGACGACATGCTATAGTATGACTTTTTTATCATATTTTAGACGACATGCTATAGTATGACTTTTTTATCATATTTTAGACGACATGCTATAGTATGACTTTTTTATCATATTTTAGACGACATGCTATAGTATGACTTTTTTATCATATTTTAGACGACATGCTATAGTATGACTTTTTTATCATATTTTAGACGACATGCTATAGTATGACTTTTTTATCATATTTTAGACGACATGCTATAGTATGACTTTTTTATCATATTTTAGACGACATGCTATAGTATGACTTTTTTATCATATTTTAGACGACATGCTATAGTATGACTTTTTTATCATATTTTAGACGACATGCTATAGTATGACTTTTTTTATCATATTTTAGACGACATGCTATAGTATGACTTTTTTATCATATTTTAGACGACATGCTATAGTATGACTTTTTTATCATATTTTAGACGACATGCTATAGTATGACTTTTTTATCATATTTTAGACGACATGCTATAGTATGACTTTTTTATCATATTTTAGACGACATGCTATAGTATGACTTTTTTATCATATTTTAGACGACATGCTATAGTATGACTTTTTTATCATATTTTAGACGACATGCTATAGTATGACTTTTTTATCATATTTTATACGAAATGCTATAGTATGACTTTTTTTATCATATTTTAGACGACATGCTATAGTATGACTTTTTTATCATATTTCTTTTTTTTCATATTTCAGACGACATGCTATAGTATGACTTTTTTGTCATATTTTAGACGACATGCTATAGCATGACTTTTTTGTCATATTTTAGACGACATGCTATAGTATGACTTTTTTATCATATTTTAGACGACATGCTATAGTGTGACTTTTTTCCACATTTTAGACGACATGCTATAGTATGACTTTTTTTCATATTTTGGACGACACGCTATAGTTTGACTGTGAAGAGAAATTTGTCGCTGAATAACAAACTAAACGAAAAGGGAAACGCGGCGTCAGACGGCAGACTGTTTACAGGCGAAGACGACGTCCTCGCTGGGAAACACCGAAGCCTGCAGGTCAACAAGCCTCCATTAAGCTCTCAGGTCTGGAGGGCTGCTGGGAGAAGACAAGTTGTGACTTGGGACGAGGGTCTGCCGCATCCTTTCCACATGAGATAATACAAGCAAATGCCTTTCTAATCCATCCCTCCTCACTGTGACGCAACCGACTCGCCGGGAAGGAAACGAGGATGTCATCAGAAACAGCAACCGCTCTCTTAAAGTCAGATGTGAAGTGAGTCGTTCTCTGCAGGGAGACGGAGACGCTTTCAGCGGTCCGGTCTTGTCTGATTTCCCATCAGCTACTTCAAAGGAGGAAAGAAACAAGGAAGGAAGCGTTTGACTGCTCCGCCGATCTCAGAACAGCTTTCTCTGCCTGGATGTTAGCGATTAGCTTCACTCAAATCTAAGAAGAGAAACCTTTCTCTGCTCCGATTTTAGTATTAAATTTAGAAATCCCAGCTGCGTGTGGAACTTGGACGTGTCCCAAGTATCCCAACACATTTTTTCGATTGAATTTATGATAATATTAGCGCCGGTGCCACCGTGAGGTTGAGATATGCCAAATTTGGTTTGTGTTCCCCGTCGGAATCAACCGTCCCAACTTGGCTGCTGAATTTAGTCCCAAATTCTTTGGTTTTTGACCCGAACTTAACAGTACGAGGCGGTACCAAACGGTGTCGGGCCGTTTCTGTTGCACGTGAAACGAGTGCAGCAGCTACAACCTGCGGGAATAAATGTTCCAAGTTACGTCGCTTGATCAACATCAGCGCCGGAGTGAGTCATGTTTATTTGTGACACCCCCCCCCGGTACGGGCACATTTGCACATTTGCACATTTGCACATTTGCACATTTGCACATTTGCACATTTGACCTGAAACTCGAAGACCGCACGTCACAGTAGAACTCGGTGTTGACGGTCAGACCCCGGAGGACGAATCCACGGCGCACGAGAAAACCACATCCTGGTTTCACTTCTGCCACTCTTCAAACTCGATTGTCGCTCAAAACGCCTCGACAGCCCTCGCCGCTTCATCGCCGCAGATTTTCCGAGTTCCCGAGTTTAAAACAAAATTTGATCGGCGCTCTTCGCTCAAAAAGAAACGCAGACGTGCCCGTGAACCAGCGGTGTTGGAATACTGACTCGTGAAGGTTTCAGCTTCCACGTGTTCAGCGCACGTCGTGCTGCTGCTTTCCATTCGAGAGCGACACCAACGGTGGAAACGTCCTGATCGCCTTTTGCATCTCCAACCTCTTCAGACGTCCTTCGTATTAATTTGCTAAATAACACGTTAGCATGCTTGACGAGCGAAACCAGGAATGTGAGCACGGTAAAACATTTGAGCTTAATGTCTTTTCAATCATTTAGGAGCTTAGAAATAATATTAATTGCTTTTTTTTTTTAAGACGAATTGTCCCGACTGGCTCCTCTGCTCGACCGAAGAATCCAAACCTACGAGGAATTTCATGAATGCTCTCAGCGCCTTGTGCCGTCGGGGTGACTAAGCTGCTTTCACTCCACCGGCTCGGCCGTGTTGGCCACCTGGACTCAACTGTGAAATCCCCTCACAGCCACCAACGCTACCTTCGCCCTCTTTGAGTTTGGATGGCGGATTCAAGAGGTCGCCGCTGGCTTCGTTTCAACATTTTGAAATTTGACAAAAAAAAAAAAAAAAAAAAGGTTACAAAAAAAAGAAATCTTCCGCAGTGACCTTTTTTTTTTTTTTTTTTTTTTTTTTTTGGTCTCCAGATTTGATAACAAAACAAGACGCAAGAAGGAAAAAGGAAAGAAAGCGAGGCCTCGCCCGACAAAGCAGAGAAACCGGAGACGGTGGCCCGGACTACACCCATGTCGGTGTACAGTTGACCCCAGATTAACCTCCCAGGTAAATATAATCCTCCTCCGTGTCACCTCTCACTCTCCATACCGGCCTATGAACACACCAGGACGCCAAGGTCTGGCGACAGCCGACAGCCAATGACAGACGAGCGCGAGTGTTGTTTTCTTTCCTGTCCTGCATGGAAATGGAAGACAAGAAAACAGCCCCAGCATGCAGGCTGCTATCAGCGCATCTCCCGGTCCTTTCGAATCTCTTTCTCTCTCACACACACGCTGACTTATCGAGGCCGGCGAGGTCTCGCAAACCAAACGCTGGAGGATCAGTCCGGCTTGGTGCCTTTATCTCCTCCGTCTGTCTCTCCTTCACCTAACCCAGATACGAATCGCAGCCACTCGTGCAAAAGCGGGTCCGGCGCGGTTCCAGTTCATTTCCTGGACAAAGTGTGAACAGAATGTCCAACAGTTTCCAGTCCGCCCACATTAAGGCGCCTTCGCCGGAGCGGGCGAGAGGTCAAAAGGTCAAACGTCGTGGTGGAACCGACCGACCCCATTGGACGGAGCACGAAGGTTGAAACAACACCGGCCACACGCTCTCCAAACACAACCGGTGCAACAGCTTCTTAATTTCATGCGTAAATATCAGACGCATGTCCCCGTTTTTATATTTATCGGTTGAACTTTTAAGGCTTTAATCGTCCCAGTCCCGATTTTTTTTTTTTTTGTTTTTTTTTTAGAGGCTTTTTCTGCCCCCGCTGTGAGAAAATTCAAGCAACAGACCTGATTGGAGGATTTTAAATACCAGCAATCGGTCGTGTCCTCAATTAAACCCCCATGCTGGTGTTTAGCTAAAGTCTCCTCAAAGCTCTAAAAGAATTCAGACGCTGATCGAGGAACATGCTTCTCGAACAAAGAGAGGAACTATTTGACTGGATGATATCATCAACTTAATCTCTGCTGAACCTCGTCGAAGGTGTTTTTGTTTCTCACACTCTCTTCTTTCGCGAAGCTCGTTACAGTTCAAGCGAGGAAACACGTTGGCGTCAACGTGTTTGGCTTTTCTGGATGCTGTTTTTTGCATATTTTGCAACGCATTCCTCGTTGTTTTATAATCATTTCCATCCTCCTAAAGGGTCGATTAGGATTTCTATACAATCTTCATATCCGTGAGGGATCATTTAAAGGTTAGAGGAGGATGATTAAAGGTGTGTTTTAAACATTAAGGGCCTTTCGGCACTAAACTTCAGGTGTTTTAAGGAAGTTTGTAGAAAGTTACTGAAGCTGGTTTGTGTTTTATAATGTTTTTACAGTAAATGCACAAGATTGCATTGTTAAAAGTCAAATTAATATCCTCCCCTGTGGCATAAATAACCAAAATAAACAAAAAGTCAGAAACAAAACAAAACAGGAAGTATAAAGTAAGTATAAAATAAAGTATACAATTTGTTTTATTTGAGAGTTTGATTTACCTTAAAATGTAACTTTTGAATATTTTTCATAAGTATTTTTCTGAAATTTTGGGGGGAAACATTCTCTTAATTTTCTATAGAGAAAACTGTGAGTTCCTTAATTTAACCTCAAAATAAAACTGCCAGCAGCTGAAGCAGCAACATGATAAATTAAAATTTATGCAAGAATATCTTTCTGGAGCGTTTTGATGACAAATAGATTACAAATATTTACTTCCTCAGCCACAGAAAGCTGATGAGAATGGAATATGTTTGGTTTTTTTTAATGCAGTTTATCTTAAATAAGATGTGACATTTTTGCATTTGTAGTTTAATTTTACAGCTTTAAACAATCATAAAGTGCTTTTTCATTTTTATTTTTTTTTGCACAACATCACGTTAACATTTCAGGCTGTTTTCATTCCTGCACGTGGAAGAAAACCCACTCTGGAGTCCACCAGCAGCGTGGAGAATTAAATATCTGCAGGACGAAGTTTCCGTTCAAATGAATTCCCTTTTATTTTAAAGCAAGACATTTCTATTTTGGCCTTTAGTTTCCATCTTTTTCTCCTGTGCAGCTCTTTGAAGGAGCAAACGTGCGTCTTAAAGGCGGCAGACAAACGTGTGTCCCGCGTGTTCGGCTCGTCCGCTGCGCCTCCGCATGCTCGCAGGAAACACTTATTAACGGATCTTCTCCTCTTTTGTCAGGAGCGCTCTTTTGCCTTTCTGTCGCTGTTTGAAGGTGAACAGCTGCCTCGTCAGAGACCTGTGGCTCCTTCAAACTCCTTCAACAATCGCGCAAGATTGGTCGCAAATGTTTGTTTTGATGCGGATCCGAACAAATCCGCCGCTGTTGGCGGACACTCGCTGCGCTGTTTGCGCGTCTTGGCGCAAACATGTTTAATGTCCTGGTAGGCAGATATTTATTCAGCTGCTGCGAGATTCATTTACATAAAGACAGAGAGAGAGAGAGAGAGAGAGAAAACACGCGGCAGCTGAAACAGGCTCTCAGCAGGCTGCAATATGTAGGCCATCGATTAGGATCCTAATCTGATCGGTTTGATCGGAGGGATTACGACGAAAAGATCCATTCCCACATTTTTATTTTTTTTTAGCTTGTTGCCCTTTAAAATGAAGCAAGTTGTGACCTTTTTCTCACGAGCTGATTGTTTCATTTGGAGGATTTTTTTTTTTTTTTTTTTTTTAGAGGCCTCGAGAGTCAAAACTACCCGGAAAAAGAGGGATTACCGGAGATAAGTCAGACCGAAATATAAAATAATTTATGGAGGTCCGTTTGTTCCTTCTGCTTCAGACGTTATTGATCATCGTTAGACGCATTAGTTTCCAAACATTCTTTGGCTCGTGATCGTTTAAATCGGAAGAAATTCAACGCGCAAACGCTCCTTACAAGTTCACACAATTTCACTCGATGTGACTTTTTAATCTTGCTGCAACAAAACACGAGAAATATCACTTTTATGAAGACGAAATGTTGTTTCCTCCCAAACAGTGATAAAACTGCCCCAATCAGGCTGCTGGATTGACAGAAAACTGGCTTCTATTTGTTGATTGATTGATTGATTGATTGATTGATTATAATCGATTAAATAAAACACCTCTGCTGGTTTCTGTCCCTCAGACGTTTTGTCGCCTTTTCTTTACCTTAAGTGGAATTATACGATAATAAGACCTTGGAGATTTTTGATTGTTAATTGAGCAAAATATGCAATGATAAAGTATATATTTGTGGACATTTTATAGATAAATATTAAAACTGTACCGTAGGCCACTAAACTGTCAAGACAGAAATTAAGCATAAACTAGTCTCATGAAGAAGAAGAAAAAAAAAAAAAGTCGTATTTGTCTTCATTAAAATAAAAATGTGCACAACCTGCTCCTTTGGGACTAATTTCTTTACACAAGGACGCAGTTTTATTGGGGCAATTAATTAGCGTGAGCCCCGCTCTGCTTGCACCTCCTCCTCTGCTCTCAGTGCGGCCTTCGTGGCTCTAAACACGCTCGTCCAAAACAACCTTGCCAGAGAACTGACGCGATATATATATATATATATATATATATATATATATATATATATATATATATATATATTCTTCTTCCCCTCTTTTATAATACGTTTATGCCCGTGAGCATAAACGTATTAAAGGCGTGCGCGCACACACGCTCTTCCATCTGACCCCCTAACCTGCCCCACCTACGTAATTACCGCATCAGAGGCAGCGAAATTCCTGCAGGTTATTTTGGAGAAACCAACTCAGGGCGCAGGAGTAATTATCACACCATTACAGCGCTGCATTCAATTACGCCTCGATCAAATGTCTCCCGGCTCAATATTTGGGGCTTTTTAACTCTGAAGTAAAAAAAAAAACTAAAAAAAAACAAGAAAACACTTGGTCTCCCTGAAGCAAGGAGATGTTAGTATTTCAATTTAAGGCAGAGACAGAGAGGATTAAACGGCTGCTCTCTAAAATGGAAATGCAGGGCCTGTGCGTTCACGGCTTGTTTTAATTACGGACTAATTTGCATTTACCCGGTTATAATTAGGCAAAAACAAAATCAACAAGCTTTTAAATAAAAGTGTGACTAGTTCAAATGAGAGAAAACGGCAATGTTGTAATTTGCTGGTGTACATGCATCTAAAAAAATAAAATAAAGGGAACAACTTGGACTCCCTGTTGGGAATCAAACCGAGACAGAATCCACTGTGGAAAATAAATATGACTTAACGGATCTTTATTGGATGAACATGTATGTAAGGGCGGTCGCCTTAAAGATACATTCAACATCTCACTGTCATTTTGGAGCTATAAATCCACATTTCCTCTCCAAAAGAATTATTATAATAATAATAATAATTAAAAAAAAATGCTTTGACTCCAATATCAAGCCAAGTGCTGCGGTTCAAACATGTCCAATATCACGACAATGCCCAAGAGAGGAGGTCTGGTTGGAAAATGTAGAGGCTAGAATAATAATATCCGGAAAACAAAGTGCACCCTGGACGGACGCCCGGAGTACTTCTGCATCTAGGTTTTTAGATTTAGTTTTCCGAGACATTTCAAATTGCCAAAACATATATATTTTTTTTTTGTCTGAGTAAAACAACGTATATAAAAGCTGAACTTTATGGCCAATTTGTTCTCTTTGGAATATTTGGAAAGATTTACATACAGTTTTTTTTTTCTTTTTTTTCTCCCAAAGTGGTAATAAACAATTTCAAATTCGGAAAAAACACCAACTAAACATGGTCACTGTAACTGACCCAAATACATATTTACATATTTCAGCTCCTCGGTGCAGCTGACTAAAAATCTCTGTCATCCTAAAATAACAAATTTCAGAAATAAAAACTATACAGGATTTGATTGGGTCGGAGGTAAGAGGGCACTGCAGGCAGTTCCTGTCGGTGCCCCAGAGGGGAAAATATTCCTCCCATCCAGAGAGCTGGTGGTCAAAGGAGTTTGGTTGAAATGACTTTTTCTCTTGTGTTGAAAAACAGTTCTGTTAAGCTCATCCAAGAAGGGGGCGTCTTAAAAACCCATTCTTCGTCGTCAGGAAGCTGCTCCCGACGTGTTCTCTTCACAGGACTCGAGGACTGTTTCTCTTTTCTTTTTTTTTAAAGTTTTCTTTTTAAAACGGGACGAGAGGGAGATGAAAAAGAAAAAGGAAAAGGAGAAAGGAAAAAAAAAAAAAAAAAGGTCCAATTGGTGAGCATTGCTGCTGCTATCTTGTTATCTTATGGTTCATAAACTCTTTTTGTCTTTAAAAACAAGCAATAAACTAATCTGGAAAAATACAAATAAAAAGACGAGGGAGCGAACGAGCAGGGAGGGAAGGAAAAGGAAAAAGGAACAACAACAAAAAAAAAAAAGAAAGAGCCTGATCACAAGACTTGGAACCTCCAGGAGGCCTGGTCTTTGTAGTCCAAGCAGTCTGTGGTGTTAAAGTTGAGCTTCCACGAGGAGGCTGCAGTCTGCTCTTTGTAATCCAGGCAGTCAGAGGAGTTGAAGGCCAGGCCGGAGCCTCCGTAGGCCTGGTGGTGGTGGTGGTGGTGGTGGTGGCCCGACGACTGGCTGATGTGGTGGTGCGGGTGGCCCGACATGGACGAGGCCGTCATGGGGCTGAGCTGGTGGGGGTGGTGGTGGGAGTGCATGGGGGCCAGGTAGGAGCCGCAGTCCACGCCGCTGAAGTAGGAGCTGGAGGGGGCGGGGTAGCCCTGGCCGTAGCCCGGCGTCTGGTTGTAGGACATGGGGTAGGAAGTGGCGGCGGCGGCGGCGGCGGAGCCCGACATCGAACGCTGCATACAGGAGGCGTTGGACGGGGGTCCGGGCTCGGGGAGCGGCGCCACGGCGGGAGCGGGGGCGTTTCCTGGGGAGATGGCGGGGCTCCAGATGGAGGAGACGGTGCTGATGGAGGTAGAGGTGCTGCTGAGCGCCGCCGGACCCGTGTGATTGGTGGACGAGGAGGAAGAGGAGGAAGAGCCCGTGCTGGAGACGGCGGGAGGCGTGAACTGGCCGCTGCTCTCGGACCCGGTGCTCTCCCGGGCCGGAGAGGACTTCTTCTTGGGCGGCCTGGCTTTGGCGCTGCTGCCACTCTGCTGCTGCTGGCGACACTTGGCCCTCCTGTTCTTGAACCACACCTACGACGGAGAACACCAGCCAGGAGTTAGAAACCGGACACAGCACCAACCTCAGCATTTCATACCAAAAAAAAAAAAAAAAAAAAAAAAGGAGGAGGAGGAGGGGAAAAAAAAAAAAACCCTCCTGGGCCACGCTGGGAGTACATTATGGAGGAAAATTGGGGGTTATTAGGCATCAAGGTTCATTTCCACCCCGGCCTCTTCGCTTGGACCGGCCGGGGGTCCAATTTCATACCTGGTAGACGGCTCTAAGATAACAGGCTCTTGGGTTTCACCACACAGTAGGTAACTCGAGAGCGCCGAGAGGGTAGGATCGTGTAGAGCATTTTGTTTCACACACACATTCTGAAAATAACTCAAACTGTGTGTGTGTGTGTGTGTGTGTGTGTGTGTGTGTGTGTGTGTGTGTGTGTGTGTGTGTGTGTGTGTGTGTGTGTGTGTGTGTGTGTGTGTGTGTGCGCACTGCCTTGGTTTTCCCCCCTAAAGCCTTTCAAGGAGTCGTATTTGTTCAAAGTTGTCGTACACCAGTGAAATGTTCGGCGAGTGTTTGCAGAGATAGTCCCGGCCTCTTCAGTACAGATCCCACATTTCAGATCAGATTATTGCTGGATCGCATTAAATAATAAACTAATTATCAGCTGATTCTGCTAAAATAAATAAATAAATAAATACAAAAGAATTCTTGTTTGAAATGTAGTTTACATCAACATGTACAAACTGTTTTGTCTGTTGGAGGCTAATAAAGACGTGAAATAATGTGCTGTTGAAGTTTGTGTGACTGAATAAGGAGAAATGAACCAGTAAACTGAGCTAAAACAATAACAAAAGGTTCAAGAGATTTCAAAAAAATCAACAACAACAACAACAACAACAACAACGGCCGTCTCCATCAGGCTGCCTGTTCTCACAGGTGACACTTTACGGTCACTTTCCCAGTAATTAATTATCAAACTGGTTTGTGTAATAATAATCAAAGTCTTAACTTTAACAGTTGTAAGTCTATATGCTCGTTTCTGTCCTTCAAAAGGGGTTTAAAGTCTGTGACGTCACTGGTTCCAGGCCTCAAATGATCTAAAAAAAAAATCACCCATCTCCTTTTTTCCTCTTAAATGAGTGAATTAAACGAGCCTCCGTTTAGAATACATGGAGAAGTACTATGGAAATATTTATTTATATGAATACTGCACAAATTACTGGACACAGTCGACGGTATTGCACGTGCTAGCTAGCCAACATGAACTAATTAACGTTTAATCACAAATTACGTCATTGACGGTCCACGCGGATGAAACCGAAGGAAAAAAAAATAAATTATAAAACGTTTAAAAATAAAATTTCTGCACTCAAAACTTAACTCGACAACTTGCGAGAACATAATTAGCTGATATTACTTTTTTTTTTTTTTTTTATTTTTATAATTGAAAAGTTTAAACCGTGTCTTCAGAAACACGTGGAGTTAGTTAACCGGAGCTGGAGGCTCATTTACGGTCATAAATTGAATCGTTGGGAGATTTAAAAGCTTCTTTTTTTTAAATTTCTTTCTTTCTTTATTTTCTTACCTGGACTCTGGACTCGGGCAGGTTGATTTTCAGCGCGACCTCCTCCCGCATGAAGATGTCCGGGTACCGGGTTTTGGCGAACAGAGCCTCCAGGATGTCGAGCTGGGAGCGGGTGAAGGTCGTCCGCTCCCTCCGCTGCTTCCTGGGAGTCGCTGCGGGAAAGAAACCACCGGAGAACCGTCAATAAAAAACGGAAATCATCACCCTGGAAATAACCATTTTCTTTTCTTTCTTTTTTTTTTTGTTGGTGTGAGACAAACATCTGTTCTGCTGCAGATGAGGTCAAAGCAGCTGAAAGTTGACACGACTAGAAAACAATTAGGATTTTTATTGTTTTGTTTTGTTTTTTTGTTTGTTTTTGTAGGCCACATTAATTGTGTTGTTGTACGTCCTATTATTGAACATTGTTTTGTCATTATTTGATCGTAAAGTGGTCTTGCTGATTCATAGTTTCTATCTTTCTAAACACACGGACAAGTTAATACATTAATTGTACAACAGTGAAGAGCACTGGTAAAATTAAACAACTTTAAAATCTCTATTAATGCGCAGCATATGCTTCTATGTGTTTTTATACTGCCAATTCATTATTAGTAGGTTATTATTATTTGTATAAAAACATTTTTTAAAAGCGTATTTTTCAGAATGTTTTTAGTCATTTTCTTCACTTTGATGAAGCTCGTGTTTACTGGTACAAACTGGATGCAGGTGATATTAACCTTTCAAAAGGTGTGTATTGATGTGTGTTTAAAGTGTGTGTGAGCGTGTGTGTGTGTGTGTGGGGGGGGGGGGGGCAGGGGGGGCTCTCCTACCTGGGTAGCCCACTGAGGGGTGCAGCAGGTCCATAGCAGCGCCGCTGAGCCCCAGGCCGTTGACGCCATAAGGGGGCTGTTTGAGGTAGGACATCATGCTACAGGCGGTCACTGCTCCACCCAGCTCAGGCCAGTTTGGTTTCCCCCGATGCTGCAGCTTGGCGGGACAGGGGAACGAGTCTAGTCACTGCGCACACACACGGGAGGAAATATTAGAAACATTTCAGTAAATAAATACACGAGGTTTGTGCGTCCAGGACGGTAAACGAGTCTGAAATGGACCTGAACAATTTAGAAATGTTGTTATCCAAAATCTGAGAAACAATCTCCCTCCATGGTTTTTATTTTAAACACTTCATATATAAATGATATTTGTAATTTTTTTTTTTTTTTTTTTGCCATCTCTTTTAGAAAAAAACAATTTCCTAATTTTCAATTTATGAGACAATTAAAGCACGAAAACGCAGAGAACTAAAGAAACCTCATCACATAAGGTTCCCAAGAAATCTTACAGTGAATATATTTGGCGACAGAAAGATATAAAACCGTGAATTTCGTGCAGCATAAATTCACGGTTTTAAACCAGAGACGCACATTGAATCCCTTCAGTAATAATCGGAGACTTCAGAGGATAACGGGGGTCAAACGGCTGCAAAAAAAAAAAAAACGCTCCAACTCAAAAGACCACAGGACAAAAAAATGATAAAGATTTTTTTATGAAGCAGAATTTATTCCCATTTCAAGCCTGACAGCTCCTCACAACCGTAAAAAACAACAACAACAGATAAACAGAAACTGCAGGAAACTGGAGCAAGTTGGAAATAAATGTAAATAAATCACAGCTTCTGCATGTTGACCTGCAGCCTACATTTATTTATTATAGAGCACCTGCTGTTTTATACCTGCAGAATATTATTATTATTATTATTATTATATTTCCTGCAAGCAATTTCCTGTAATATAAACGTGTCAGTCACAGTCTTCTCTCAGTAATTAATAATTAAAATAATAATGACTGACCTTTACTGTGGGAGCACAAGTCAGTGTAAAAAAAATAATATATATATATATATAGATACTGAACATGTATTTTTTTTTTCCAAAATTGTATACATTTTAAAGTCAGTGATATTTTATAACAACTGTAAGTAAAAAAAAAAGTTCAAATAAAAGCAAACTTAATAAAAAATAAAACTCGGAGGCTGCTCGGAAAACAACATCAGTGTGTTTGGTGTGTGAAGGCCTGCACACACACCGTCACGCGCTCCCTGGATTATGTATATGCGGTTTGATAATCTATAAAAATCACATCTGTACTCGCTCATTCTGTTTGTTTGGGGTCGTCAGACTTTGTGTGGATTTTGACCACAAACCGGACTCCTGCGGATCCTCAGTCCTCTTCAGGAACCAACTCGGTCCACATCAGAATTAAAATCCACCAACCAAAGCAGCCGGCTTCTATTATTCTGCTTTTATGGGATCTGAGGAATCTTTTATACTCTTTTATTTTTTTTGACAGAATTAATCAGTTTCCTATTTTAACACCTACAAAGACGAGCAAACCAAACTCAACTGAATAAAAGTTAAAATTATGTTTTGATTTTTTGAATTTCTACAGAATAAAAGACAAAGTGCAAACTTCAATTTTATATAAAGCACAATTGTGATTTTTCTATCCCTTTTGTCTCTTTTAAATAATTAAAAGACGTACGTGTGTAATAGATTTAATTCTGCTGGAAAACGAACAAAGTTTATCCAAATATTCAACAACAGCTCCTGGAAACATGAATCTGACCCGTTTAATAATCTACAGTTTGATTTTCAGCCGTCAGTGCAGGATGATAGAATCAAACACACAGCCCTGAAGTTTAAAGGCTGCGAATTAAATTAGAGAGATTATTTTCACAATGAACCAAAACCGAACCCCAACTAACTTAAACGCGTCTTCCAGCGGCTCTTTAAACTGCGTTTCCAGCTCTGGCAGGCCGGAGTGAAAAGACGAGATCTCGGTGCAAATGAACTCAATTAGAATTTAGATTAGACCTCCGGGGAGAGAGCGTTTCAGGAGGGCTCTTATCAGCAAAATAAATTAACAAAAACCAAAACACGCCTCTCCAATTATCTACTAAGTGCTTCCAACGCTTTAATGGCCAATTGCTCTCAATAAAACTCGACTGGAATGAATTGGAATAGAAATATGAAAATTATCTACTCAAGAGGAAGTTGACTCAATTTATCCGGTTCAGACTGAAGCACTCGGCGGAGCAGATTAATTCATATCTCCGCAGATATTTCGCAACATCGTGCGGCGGTGGAAATTGAAATCAAATTCATGTTGGATTTTAACAAGAAAAGACTTTAAAAAAAAAAAAAAAAAAAATGTGTTTGGAAAAGTTCCGTTTCTGCGTTCGGGAAGCGCAGGTTTGTTGCTTTGGAGTGAAAATGCGCACAAAGCAGAGAAAGAAACCAGCAGAAAGTTTACCTTGTTTATCTCCTTCCCTTCTCCCGAGCCCTCGGACCACAAGAGGCGAGTAAAATTATCCAGCAGCAGGAAGTCTGCGGGGCACAAAACTCGAGCAGCAGCCGCAGACTTGCTCAAAAACAAACAACAGTGCGCAAACCAGGCAGCATCACGGAGAAAAGGCGCAGGCAGGCTGTCGGCACAACGGGCGTCACCGCGTCCTCGGTGCGGTTCCGGCCGTTTTTACAGCCAAATAAATCAAACTCATTTGCTTTCAGGGGGCTTGTCGTTGTCTGTCAGAGGTGATTTCTAATGGAGACGGATGGAAGATTGATCACCTTCTCTCCGCCCCGCGCCTCTATGAGCGGAGGATCACCTGCGGATCCGCCTCCTGCAGCCAATCAGGGCGCGTCCTCGTGCTGACGGACGGCACGCACGGCCTATGGACGCGCAGAGGCAGCCGGGAGAGCCCACTCCCACTCCCACACCCCCCCCCCACCCACCCCAACCCCTAGCACCCCCCCACCACCACCACCTTCCTCTCGGTCCGGGTCCCGAGACCAGAGAAACCACAGAGCGGTTTTAAAAAGATGGAAGTGTTTCTCAGGCCTGCAGGAGAAGGCGCTCCGGAGGCTGCAGGCCGCTCTGCTGCTCGGAAAGTGCGCAAAGGAAGAATTTAAAGGATGTGCACATTTCACATCGAGACCTTCTTGTTTTATTATCAACATGCAAGCTCTTTAAAAAAACAAAAAAAACAGAAGAGGAGCATCTGTGAAGCCTCGACATGAAACTAAATCTGCGGATTTTTCCTTCATCTGAAACATATTTTCTACTAAAACTGAGTTTCCTCGCTGCATTTTTTTTGTTGTTTTTTTCCTTCTTCTGGTGCGTCAGTGTTTTATTTTTCCTCCACTTCATGATTCAAAATGCTTCATGAGAAGTAAAATATCAGAAATAAAGAAAAGTTATTCTTTTTTTTTTTTTTTAGGCTTAAAACCGCCTCAGTTTGACAGAAAGCAGCGAGTCAGTTTCTCCACAACACAAAACACATTCACCGAAAAGGCCGCAGCGCCTCGCGAGATTTTTTTTATTTATTTCAGGTCTTTATTTCTGTTTCTTCTATTTGTTCAGTTTTTTCATTCAAACTGTGAACGTGAGGGGAAAAAAAAAGAGGGAAATAAGTTAAATTTATCCATTTTGATTTTTATTGTGATATCCCCCCTCTCTCTCTCTCTCTCTCTCTCTCTCTCTCTCTCTCTCTCTCTCTCTCTCTCTCACACACACACACACACACACACACACACACACACACACACACACACACACTCTCATGAATATTAATGAGGTTTAATCCCCATTTAGAATTACATTTGAGGATGGTTGACGTAAAGTTTAATAGGGACAGACCTCCAACTCACTGCGGAGGAAAAAAAAAAAAGAAGAACCCACAGAAGAAGAAGAAGAAGAAGAAGAAGAAGAAGAAGAAGAAGAAAAATGTGCACCAGAAGCTGCGGTCACTGAATCAAATCCTGCGGGTTTTAATGCGTTTTTAACGCGTCACACTCAAAACAAACAGAATATTTTTGAATGTCTTGGCCCGCGTGGCGGTGAGGGTCGCGGGGATGCAGCTCTGTCTTTGTGGATCTCTGCAGAAAAAAAAAACTTGTGTAAACGAGCTGAAAGCGAGCTAATGTTCAGAGAGAGAGAGGGAGAGAGAGAGAGAGAGAGAGAGCAGGGATGGAAATTACATTTTTACGTGTGTGTGTGTGTGTGTGTGTGTGTGTGTGTGTGTGTGTGTGAGGAGGGAAATCAAAGTGTAGGCCGATGGGACTTAAAAGTCATCGACGAGAGCACTTTGACAGAAAAACTTAGACATCAATAGTCGGAGGAGCAAAAAAAAAAGAAAAGAAAAGGGAACAAAGTGTTGGAGGCCTGCAGGGATGCTGCTTGTTGTGGAGGCACCTGAACGCACCTTTCTGCACAGGAACGAGGTGTGCTCGTGCTTTTACGCACACAAAGTCCAACATAAAGCAGACACATGTGAGCGCGAGGTGGAGCTCAGAGAGGGAGGGACATCTTTTTTTTTAGGGGTATAATTGATTTGTGTTTGTGGATGGAGGTCAAACACTTTCACCTTTTATCCATTTATATTTTTATTTCCACCACATGTGAAGTCCGAGCAGTCAGAGGGCCGAAATATCAGCACCCCTCCTCTCCTCTGCGCGCGCGCGCGAACACACACACACACACACACACACACACACACACACACACACACACACACACACACACACACACACACACACTCTCTCACACACTCACACTGGTTCCGTTAAATTATGCAAAAAGGCCATTCAACAAATATGGCCCTCACAACACAAAAGAGACGGTTTATTCTGACATATCCCCGCGTTTCTTGTTTTTTTTTTTTTTTTTTTTCCTCCTCTTCTCTCGATGTGAGTAAGACCCCGAGATAAACCCCTGAACAAGTATCAAGTTATCAAGTTGCACCAACCTTTTGTAATAAGAGTATTTTGTCTAATCCCAAATTGCAGTTGAATTTTCTTAATGCTGAGCTGGTAAAGCCTGGGATTAGGCGGCGCGGAGAGGAGGGGGAAAAGTTTTGTCCCTTCAGCCGGCAGGATTGGAAGCGGGGATCTGCGGGGATGTTGTCGGTGCTTATTAAAACGATGATGCATAAAACACAGTTGTTGCAGGAGCCCCGGCGCCGCACGCGGAGCCCCGGGCTCCCTCAGGTGCAGAGGCTCGGACGGCGGCGGGGCGCGGGGAGTTTAACGCAGAGGCCGAGCGGCGCGCAGCACCTGTGAGGTGAGGCCAGGAGACATCAAAAGCTCAGGAGATAATCCATTCAGTTGAAGGATCCTCAGCTGCACAGCAGCGCCGCAGCCGCCGCCGCCGTTTTTTTTTTTTTTTTTTTTTTTTTTTACGCAGCGCTTCTCTCTTATTCACAGAAAAAAGGAAACTGACTCCAAATGTTTTTCACTCTTTCTCCTTCAACTGGAACATTAAAGACAGCCGAGTGATGCTGCAGAGGTAAGACTGGACTCTTTCAGCCATTTTATTTTCCCCTAATTAAAAAAAAAAAAAAAAAAAAAAAAAAAAAAAACATACAGGAAAAATGTTTAAAATATCGGATTAAAAGCCTGAAATGATTTATTTAATTAAACCTTAGAGCAGTTTTGCGGTGTAGCCGGACTGAACAGGATGACAGAAATAACTGAAGTGGATTTAAAACCGCAGCAAGCGTCAAAACTTTTTGGACAAATGCAGGAGGAAAAAGTTCAAGTTTTGCGCATGAACAGTTGCGTCAGAACCAAATTAAACAGCCTTAATAAAATATTTTAACATTTATATGACAAGTTTAAATCTAAAGGAGAGATAGTGCGAGTCATTTTTAAGGTTTTAACACACACACACACACACACACACACACTGAGACACAGAGCTTCATTCAGTCCTCTGGCCGAGCTCAAGGTCCTTCACCGTTTTAGCTTCTTTTTTTTATTTTTTAAGCCCTGATAATACAAACTAAAACAAAACGCCTCGGGGGACGTAACGTGCGTAACGTGCACGTACGTACAGTCGGTCCCAAGCAGAGAAGAAACGAATCAGCAAATTAATGTGAAAGTATGAGAAAGGCCGGGCAGGACGTCTGCTGTCACAACCTATTTCCCCGCTTTAATCGGGGATGGGTGGCTGCCTGCAGGGACGGAGCGGAGGGTTCAACCGCAGACACTTTGTTCATCCCGATTTTTATTACAGGGACATTTTTCACACTTAATTTCACGTCTGACATCACGGCAGTAAATTAGTTGCGAGTTCAAAACGGCCGATTAAAGGCTGTGAAATATTGTTACGGATGTGGAAATTAATTGTAGTAGTTCCCTCCCCCCCCCTCCCCCTCTCCCCGACCCTTCCGGTGGTTCAGTCCCTCTTCTCCGGTTCCTGCACGGCTGAGGGTTACCGAGCCTCTCCGAGCTCTGCCCCCCGTCTGCAGCGCGCACAGGAGCGGCCCAAAGAGAGACGGAGAGACGGAGGGGGAAAACATCTGCTCCGGACAAAGTGATTTCTCTAATCTTCCTCAGAGGAACCTGCTCAGCAACCGACCTCAAACAAACACACACACACACACACACACACACACAAAATCCCACTAACACCAATTTTAATTTATAAACACGCGCAGGTCGCAGGGGAATTGAACAGAGCGCCGAATAATCAGCGAGGCTCGCTGGTGGAAGCAGTGATAGGAGCCACTTATGTGCAGCCAACGGCGAGCATGCATTTCAATAACTTTCTACAATTATGAGAAAAAAGGAAGAAAAAAAAAAAAAAAAGGAGTTTGGTTTGAATCACGAGGTAAAACCGAAAAACTGCCGAAGAAGAAGAGGAAAGAATACGTTTCTGAAGTGTGTGCAATTATGAAAAATAGAAACTAATTAAAACACTTGGATTAAAACTCAACATTAAATAATAATGAAACTGTAAAAATGCTTCTAATTCAAACACCTGCAGAGTTTTTATGAATACAAAAAAAAACAACAAACAAAAAGGCCACACGTTGCCTGGTGGAGTATGAAATCATAAGGACTTTATTACTGAAGACTTGGGTTATGACACTGGAATAAATAATCAGATAAATGTTCACACGTAAAAAGGACAGCTGCACCAGATGTGGAGCTCTAAGAAATGCACGTGGAAGCATATTTTTTTTAATTTTCTCTTCTTCTGAATACAATAAATAGAAAAACCAAAACTTTGTTGAGCACATGAAACGTGATGGTAGGTTCATTTAACAAGCAGCTTATAGAACAAAACGGCAATAAATAATATATATATTTGTTGTTTCTGACTGCATGAATCCTGAAAAACAAAAACAAAACAAAAACAAAAAAAAGGAGGATTTTGGAAGCTGTTGGTGAGAGCAGTGATGAAAATATACAACACAAGTGTTTTTTTTTTTTTTTTTAACATCTTTTGTTTTGGTAAACTGCTTTCAAGCCAAGACGATAAAAAAAAAAAAAAAAAAAAAAAAAGAATAGGAAAGTTAAGATTTATGTCAGATTTATGAACAGTAATGCAGTTAAGATATTTTACAAGTAAAAACTTTAAAGTGAAATAATTCAAAGATACACAGTCAAGTCATGAAGGAGCTCCAAAAGACCGCCGTTATAACGACTCGTGATGTTTCTCTGAAACTGAAATATCAACCCCTCATCATCATCATCACCTCAACATGATGAAGAAAAAAAAAAAAAAAAAAAAAAAAAAGCCCCCCCCCCATGCTGTACCTCAAACTCCTGGTCTTTACGTACAAATACACACCGTCAGGTTTATGTTACATACGGGTACCGCTCTGGATGAAGAAAAGAATTAAAATAAAAAATAGAGTTTGAGTATAAAGTTTGTGTGAAGGTGTCGCAGGGCCTCAAAACAAAAACCACCTCAGGACTCAGAGGACCGAGAGACGTCTAAAAGCCACTATCAAATAATAATAATAATAATAATAATAATATTAATAATGATGACGATGATACATTTCTTTGATCGGCTACATTTGTCGGTTGTGTTTGGTGACAATCACTGAAGGACACACTTCTCCTCCTTCTTGGCCATCTTGCCTTTGTTCTGCTCCAGCGTCCTCTCCAGGTGCTCGTCCTCCTCCTCGGCCCTGCGGACGGCAAAAGGTCAAAAGGTCAGCTGTGTAGGTGGAGGAGGCAGGTGGCACACCGATCTCTCCTGTGTGTGTTTTTTATTATTCTACTTTAATGTTTGTGACTCTGCTTCCACGTTAACTTACTCTTTCTCCTGGGCGTCCAGGTCCCGGACCAGCGCGTCCCTCTTGTTGACCAGGATGACCAGCTCGTCCAGCAGCAGCTGCTCACGTCTCTTCTGGGCCTCCGTCTTCTGCCAGTCTGCAACCAAGAGGAACAAAACCACTCAGACCTGGAGACGCTGAGGAGGACTCCTAAAAACATGGAGACGCTGAGGAGGACTCCTAAAAACATGGAGACGCTGAGGAGGACTCCTAAAAACATGGAGACGCTGAGGAGGACTCCTAAAAACATGGAGACGCTGAGGAGGACTCCAAAAAACATGGACACACTGAGGAGGACTCCTAAAAACATGGAGACCCTGAGGAGGACTCCTAAAAACCCGGAGACACTGAGGAGGACTCCTAAAAACATGGACACACTGAGGAGGACTCCGAAAAACCTGGAGACGTTGAGGAGGACTCCTAAAAACCTGGACACACTGAGGAGGACTCCTAAAAACATGGACACACTGGGGAGGACTCCTAAAAACATGGAGACCCTGAGGAGGACTCCTAAAAACATGGAGACCCTGAGGAGGACTCCTAAAAACCTGGAGACACTGAGGAGGACTCCTAAAAACATGGACACACTGAGGAGGAGTCCGAAAAACCTGGAGACGTTGAGGAGGACTCCTAAAAACCTAGAGACACTTTGTCTCATGACAAGTTGTGTGTCTCCTGTCCTCTCTGACTGCAGGACGTTCGAACAACCGAGCTGAACATAAAACTACGAACGACAACATTCAGCGTCCCGTTCAGGACCAGAACCTCCTGCAGGACAACGGAGCTTCTCTGTGACGGACAGTTTGGACAGAAAGTTCATCTTCTTATTAACCCGAGAAGAAAGGTTGTGTGTGTGTGTGTGTGTGTGCACAGCGATGATGATGATGATGATGATGACACCCCGAGCAAACAGACGTGAAGGATGACGTCATGTTAATGTGAATCATCTCAGAAAAGAGAATGTGGCATCAAAGTGACGCCTCCGTCGCACAAAACATCTTTGTTTGTTTGTATTTGAGCTGAAATCCATTTTATCAGATTAAAGTTGGGTTTTAATGAAGAGACGACGTTTCTGTTTAATTTTAAGATCAGAATTCAGCTCGTCGAGTCTTCTCGCTCTAAAATCTATAAACTTCCACATGAGCACAAACACCTGAATGTCAGCGCAGCGAAAATAAACAAACAAACAAACAAGCAGGTGAAGCTCTGACTTTAGTCTCTCGGTTCTCGGGGTCTTTGCAGGAAGGGGCCCCACAGGGCCCCACAGGGTCCAGGTGGGACCCTGATCCAAATCCCCTCAGCCTCTCCCCGGAGGAGGGGGGTTGCCCACAGGAGAGCACCGACTCGCCCCGGGGCTCAAATATCCGCCTGCTGCCCTTCGCTCCACCCTCACCCCCCAATGCCAGGGCAGCTCCTCCCCCCTCACACTAAGCCCCTCCCTCCTGACCATAAACTCTCCTCCCCCTAATCCCAAACTCCTCCCTCCTCACCAGAAACCCCTCCCCCTCTTCATAAACTCCTCCCTCACCCCCAAACTCCCCCCCACCCATTCCTGAACAACATTGCGAAGATCTTTTTTTTTGTCATGAATAAACAACATCTTACGCTGCACACGAATTAAATCAGTTATTATTATAAAATGAAACGGAGACGCGGCAGAAACATCTCAGTCGGAGGAGATTTATCCGCCGCCGCCTCGCAGCTTAAAGAAGGAGATCTGCAGCGACTCCTCGGCTCAGCGTGAGAACGAGTCGCCCGCTCGAAGAAAAAAAAAAACCTAAAAAAAACCTCCATCGTTTAAAACGAGAGAATTCAAACGCGGCCGAGTTGAACTTCTGCGGCGCAACTTCACCGCTGCATCAATATTTAACCGCCTATTGATTCCAGAACAAAAAGGATGTTGTAAAATGTCAGTCCCAAAATAAGTGTGGCTTTATTAAAAATAAATACCCCCCCACCCGCCTCCCCCCACCCCCTTCTTCATTGAGTCAAATTGCGGCAGTCATACTGTGTGTGTGTGTGTGTGTGTGTGTGTGTGTGTGTGTGTGTGTGTGTGTGTGTGTGTGTGTGTGTGTGTGTGTGTGTGTGTGTGTGTGTGTGTGTGTGTGTGAGTGTGTGTGTGTGTGTGTGAGTGTGTGTGTGTGTGTGTGTGTGTCACGCTGGGCCCAGTGTGTTTGTCCTGAAAGGTCTGCGCTCTCTTCATTGGCCCCGTTCGTCCCTTTGAAGTCGACCACAGAGCGAAATGAACACAGTCCCAATATTTAGGTCTCTGAGCTCTTTTCCTTTCCTTGTTCTTTTTGTTTTTTTTTCCTTTCTCCTCTCTGGGAAGTAAATTTGCTCTCCTGTGTTTCTGTCAGCGAGTCGACAAATACTTCAGACCTGCCGCATACGTCCCAACCTGCCACCGGGGAGTGTTGGTGTTTTCTTTCTTTTCTTGGAACAATTTGGGAGACAAAGTGCAAAAATTGGATGAGTCATCATGTGAGTCGTCAGCTTTAAATAATTGTGAGACAGGAATGTGCGCCGCCGCTTCCGCCATTACTCTCCCACAATCCCGTCTGGCTGCGGGCCGGCCCGCTGGAGGCGGGTTTAGGAAGTAGAAGAAGACAAAAAAAAAAAAAAAAAAAAAAAAACTTCCCACAAAAACACTAAATCTGTCCCCCTTCACAGCACTTCTCGGCCAAGAAGCCAAAATCCTGGTCGGGCCAGGGAAGGGAGGGGAGGGGAGGGGAGGGGAGGGGAGGGAGCACACTGCTGTCAATCACATGTCGCAGAGTCCCGCCCCCCTCATTAGGAAGGTAAACAATAAAAAGAGCCGATGAGAGACGTGACCAGGCAACACCAGAGCAGGGCAGGCTGGGTAACCAGAGACTCAGGAACAAACAAAACACCCTGCAGCCACTCAGAGCAACCCCCCCTCCCCCCCTCCCCCTCTCAACCCCTTAAGCCCCGCCTCCCCCATCAGAGAGAGCGAGAGAGAGAGAGAGAGAGGTTAAAGACTCAGAGGAGTGTGTGTGCAGCTCACATGGTGGGTGTGTATTCAGATAACTCTCGCCGTGCACGGTAACCATGTGAGTCGGCACAAGGCACACAAGAATGCGCTGGTTCAAATCCCCATGAACCCCCCCCGACCCCCTCCCTCCCTCCCTCCCCCCTCCTTCCCTCTCGCCCTCTCCAACGCTAAATTTATTCAAACTGGTCCAAAGCTTGGTTCTCTCACAGCGAGGCGACACCGTCCTGCGTGCGGCTGCCCGTCCCATCCCGTCACTCGTGTTTCTGTTTCACACGAAAGAACGTCTGATGTCTCTGGAGGACGTCGCGGCGAGAGACAACGACGTCCTCCAGAGACATCAGACGTCCACGAACGCACGAATTTCTTCTCTCCTTCCTTTTGTCTCCGCCTCTTGTTCTCCTGCTTAAAGGTCCCCGAAAGCTGGTTTTGGCCGAAGTCCAAGTGGAATCCAGAGACAAAAAAAAAAAAAAAAGTGTCTCCAGAGAAGAAGAAAGTCGACGGGCAGCGAGAAAATGGCTGATAAAAACAAAAAAAACCCGATCTCAGCAGCAGCCGAGACTTAAAACTCTCCGTCAGGTCACGTGTGAATGTTAAAAGACAAAAGTTTGTTGAGGAAGTGTTTAAAAGTGGAAGAAAGACTGCAGAACAAATCACTCCACTTCAGACGAGAGGATTATTTTACCCTAATGAGCAACCAAGAACATTTAAAACAGAATTTACATTTTTTTTTTTAATAATTGTTACGTGAATATTCAAACTAAGTATTACCTGCTTATGTAAAACCTGATTTTACTGACTCCTCCTCTGTTAAATCACACAAACAAATGAAAACAGCCTCAATAAACGCTCTCGTTACAGTTTGAGTGAGTTTCTGGGGATTTCTCATCGACCAGTTTTAACCCTAAATTTATAAACGTCACGTGTCCGATCCGCAAAGGGAAAAACAAAGAGGAACACGTTTGATGTGAGGATCTCCTGCTGATGGAGTCACACGGAGGCCTTCGTCACGCAGAATAACTCTTAATGACTGACTGACAGACGGCGAGAGTTTGACAGTTGACTGAACCCTGGATAAGAAATACGAGCGTTCGCGAACATTAAACTCACTTCTAACTTTGGAGAACGAGCGCAGATCAGCTCAATCAGCATCTGTCCTGCCAGATGTGACGATAAGCAGGCGTGTAACATCCCGTTAGCTTCACTACGGGAGCCACTTGTTCGACAATCAAAACCCGCCGGAGACGACGCGGGGAGAATATTTAACGCGCTTTAAAGTAAGTTAGGGCGCTCTCCTCTGTTTTTTTTTGTGTGCGTTGCCTGAATCGAAAAGCGACACGAACGAGTCAAATAAAGACACGCGCTCGTTTCCTGAATTCCCCTAAAAACTCGAGGGCGACGGCTGGCGAGCGCAGGTCGGTGTTATCGGCGGTTCCAGTCAACTTGCGGCCCTGAAAGAGTTGCCGACATCATCAAAAGTTGCCCATGTGATAGGATTGCACAGTGCACCTAATCAATCAGCGTCTGTTGTGCGCCACCCCGATGTGTTACAAAGCCCAAATAGATTTACAAATGATGTGTGTGTGTGTGTGTGTGTGTGTGTGTTGTGTGTCGGGGGTGTGGAGGGGGATAAGCTCCTGCATAGGATTAGATATTGATTTTAAACATATAAAAAAAAAAAAAGAAAAAAAAAAAGCTTATCATATCAAACCGTAACAGGGAAAACTCTGGGACCCGGCTATGCATAAATCCCTTTTAGATGGCGAGAGGGCGTCCACTTTAAAACATGCACACACACACACACACGCACACACACACGCACACACACACACACACACACACACACACACACACACACACACACACACACACGGGCCCCTTGAAGGAAGCCAAGACTCAGTTGTGTGTGTGTGTGTGTGTGTGTGTGTGTGTGTGTGTGTGTGTGTGTGTGTGTGTGTGTGTGTGTGTATACATAGGTGTGAATCGGTAAGCAGATAAAGAGGGCATAGTGGATCAATTTTGTGGCAGGGAGATGAGAGTGTGGCATACAGATGGCATTTTCCCACCTGGCATCACACCAAGGCGGAACAAGGAGGCGGTTATCACTGAGCATGCTCATAAACGGCAACCGGCGCCGGCCCGAGACTCGCAGCCTCGTCCCCGGCCGTTTGATTGTGCAGCCGCTGCACATTTAAATAACTCGTTTTTAATGCCACGCTGTTTTTTTTTTTTTTTTTTTACTTTCAGCATCATCAAGTTCTCGTCTGCAACTTTTCTTTCGTGCCGACCGAGATGTTTCGGAGGCTTTAATATTATTTGTTCTCTATTAGTGGGTTTGAGTTGATTTCATAAACCAAACACTTCTTCGCTTCCTGTATGATTTAACATCAGAGGCTTCTGTCGTCAGAGCACATCTGTAATCCCCGTTTGTTACGTTAAAGTTGACAGAAAATGCAGATAATCAGCCGTTTTATATGACCATTAATAATGTATGTATATTATTTAAATCTACGCGCACGATATAACCTTCCTGTTTACTGTGTTGAGTACTTACTGCTGTTATAATATTGATAATATAGCTTAATCCATCCCAAGTGTAATTGGAGCTTTGGTGTGTCCAAAACTGCATGTTTTCATCAAATATTAATATAGTTTCTAACATATCACCAACACCGATTTAATCCGGTTGCTTTATTCTTATAATGTGCGAAGGAGGGGGGCATGCTGGGAAACGGTAGGGGAGGAGCCTAAACAAAAAATATATGGACCAGAGCCAATCACAGTTATGTTACTCTGCAGCTGAGATGTTTCCTTGAAGAGAGACTGAGTGAGAGACGGATTCATGTTAGTTTACACACAAGTTACGAAGGATGAGTGCATGCTGGGAAACGGAAGGGGAGGAGCCTAAGAAAAAATTATATGCACCTGGGCCAATCACAGTTACGCTACTGCTGCAGCTGATATGTTTACTAAACGTTATTTTGCACAAAGGTTAAGACACAACACGTCCATAAAACTCTGATTAGCTTCTTTACATCTTAACGTTTGTTATTTGATGGAGAAAAAAAAATACGAGATGATCTGCTGTTGTCACAATCTGATTTTCAACAATGGATATTTAAGCAAAAATTCACAAGAGCTTGTAGTTTATGTTGATTTGGATATCAAAAGTTCAGCAGATTGAGCTCCCCTCAAGTCTTTCATCTGCTTACAATGAGTTTTATCACGACAGCAAAAAAAAAAATCACTGCAGAAAACTGATCTTTTAAAATGGTAAAAAAAAAAAAAAAAAAAAATATCAGAGAGAAGTTGAGAGGAATTTGTCCTTTAGCAGAATATCAGCTTCAAAGTCTTTCTTCCTCTCATCCTCGCTCTCATGTGTCCGAGTGTCCTGCAGCTCACGTCAGCAGCACAAATGTAGAAATAAAACCTGATGAGTCACATCTCTGGATCTCTCTCTCTCTGGTCTGCAGCATCAACACAGACGGGGCCAAAAGGCTGAATTTATAATCTGCTGCTTTCAACTTTCATCAAAACCTGAAATGTTCACATTACGATGGAGGTTATTCTTGTGATTCATTTCGATGTAGCCGCTGCAGATGGATGGTAGATGTAGTACTAATAGGAACAGACAGGAGCGACACACTGACCTCTGAGATTCACTGAGACACGGAGGAAGAGAGGCGTGTTTGCATCAGTGCAGGTATATATTTTTCTTAGCAGGGTGTGTGTGTGTGTGTGTATCTTACTGATGTGTGTTTTTTTTTTCCCCCTCTTGCTCTGACTCACACTGCATCTCTCTCTCTCTCTCTCTCTCTCTCTCTCTCTCTCTCTCTGTCATCGACTGGCCAACCAAATCAGCAATTACTCGCACGCCCGACCATCGCTCAATGGACCTGCCCAAGCACCAAATAAGAGCTGCAGAGATGTCGAGCACACACACACACACACACACACACACACACACACACACACACACACACACACACACACACACACACACACACACACACACACACACACACACACACACACACACACACACGCACACAGGTGGACACACAAACACACCTGTGAGATGCAAACACACAGATGCAGGCAGATTCTCTCACACACACACACACACACACACACACACACACACACACACACACACACACACACACACACACACACACACACACACACACACACACACACACACACACACACACACACACACACACACACACACACACACACACTCTCCTCCCAGCAGCTCAGAACTATCTGTGGCTGCTACAGAAAGGTAGAGCCTGTGAATGTTAAGTGCCTCCCTTAGGGAGGAAAATAAGGCCGGCAGATAAGTTAGTCAGCTGCAAATCCAACAAGTCCACATGAAGGCAGAGAGGACCGTGGTGACACGACACACACCACCTCTCCACCTCGACGCACACTATCTCTGCTCTCTCACGTCCACACACACACACACACACACACACACACACACACACACACACACACACACACACACACACACACACACACACACACACACACACACACACACACACACACACACACACACACACACACACTCACAGGTGAGCAGGCAGACACATCATACAAATCCGATATATAAAGAAATGTGCACTCAGAGGAGCACCAGGAATCCCGCAGACACACATCCAGGTGTCGGCAGTAACACACATGAAAAAAAGACAGAAGCGTGCACGCGCACACACACACACACGCACACACACACTTGAAGCAGGCTCACGGACACATACACACACACACACACATGTGTAGCAGAAAAAGTGAAATCCTCCCCTTTGACTCGAGCTGCAGTTCGATAAATATAAAAAAAACATAAAGTGTCCGGAGAAGACAGAGGAAATCAACCTGGACGCAGGCTGGAGCTCCTGCTTGGATACGCACGTCTGCCCCCCCCCCCCCCACTGCATAGCCCACCTCCTTTCTTGCTAATTACAATTGATTTATTATGGACCAGGTAGCTTATCAGGTGCCCGGTGAAATTACGATGGGCGTCTGAAGGCTGTGAGGAGAAGGGGAGTTTGGGGGAAGGGGGCGGCGGTGGTCAATGTCGAATAGCAAAATCAATTAGCATTGATTGGCAAAAGGTTCATTTTGCAAAAGAGGACGCAGTCGAAGGGGATTAAACTTCCCTGGCCCTCTGACAACTTTGATACGACACAATGGCTGCTTTTCTGGCTGCGGTGTAGTTAACAAGCTTTCAATAATATAACTGCATTTTTTTGTATTTTTTTTTTTTTAACCCCACAAAACCCTCTGAATGCAGCTGCGGCCGGGTTTCAAATCAGGCATCGGCTAGTCGGGTCTGGCTAAGAAACAGATAGCATTGATCATGTATCAGGGAGTGAAATCCCTCGCAAGCCCGCATCTTAATCCTCATCAAGAAGCCGACGCAGAATTCAAATCATCCTGCTTCAGGCTGTGAATGAAGGCTGATCAACAGGAAGGACTCGTGAAAACATGAAACCACTTTAGTTAAACTCCTACAACCCGGACAGCAGCTTTACTTTGAAAATGAACTTCAACTGTTGCTGTTCGTCTCCTCTTGTTGGCATTTTGGCAACTAAATACACAAGATCCAGATAAATAATTAGTGACAATAATCAGGAAAGATTCAGGAACTGATGGAGTAAAATGAACCCCAACTGCACAATGAAAAGGGGTTTATTTGTAATGTTACTTTCAGTTGTTCAATCAGTAAGAAAAACAACAACTCAGCAGTGAAACCTGCTCGGTTGTAAAAAACAACAACATGTAAGGTCACAAAAATGAGAGTTTTTCATGCCGCAACCAAGTAGACCACACTGGAAACCCAAACCTTTGCAGCCTCGCTGTGTGTGTGTGTGTGTGTGTGTGTGTGTGTGTGTGTGTGTGTGTGTGTGTGTGTGTGTGTGTGTGTGTGTGTGTGTCTTACCCTCGATGGCCATCATGGCTCTCAGCTCTCTGTTCAGCAGTTCGAAGCGTCTCTCCAGATCGTGCTCTTTCTCCCTGTGGCAAGTCGGGGAAAAAAAGAGACACACACACACACACACACACACACACACACACACACACACACACACACACACACACACACACACACACACACACACACACACACACACACACACACACACACCAAAGTTCATCAATATGTTAATGACTAAATCATTAAGTACTTAAAGAAACCTGCAATAAACATCGATTCAGCTACTCGCCTGAACCTTCTCCGGCTTCGCATTAATCTACTGCACATAACTGATACTCATAGTGCGCTCACACAGCCCTGGGTGAACACGTGTGTGTGTGTGTGTGTGTGTGTGTGTGTGTGTGTGTGTGTGTGTGTGTACAGGAAAATATGGAGAAACAAAAAGATAAAAAAAATAAATGTGTATCTGCCGACATGCCTCGTGCATGTGTGGTCCCTTTCGTGTGTGTGTGCGCAGCACAAATTGAATTCTTTCCTCTTTCAGCCATATTAAAAAATGAGCTAATTCGGCCCCTAATAGAATTTGTCCTTCACAGGCGCCTTTTTCTCTTCGCCTCCACAAAGGGAGAACAGAAAGGGCTAATAATCAGCCCTTCTGTCAATTGGCCACTTTAAAAGCCTCCCCTTTCCCACGACATAATGTGATTATGAATACTTCAATCTCTGCTCCACTTGCACACTTTGAAATCCCAACAGCCGCAAATGAAGAAGAAGAAGAAAAAAAAAAAAAGGTCGGCGAGTACGAGTGCGTGTGTCCACCTGTCGCAGCTGACCACATACAAAGAGACTAGAGATAGAGTAGCGATCGCCACATTTTTATTGATTTCATATCCCATCCACATGTAAATCAATGAGCGGATAGACAGAAGGTGGGGTGAATGGAGTGGCAGCTTCAACGACTGGGATCTGACGCTGCGACCGTGTTTGCTGGTTTTTAATGTCCGGTTGTGAACGGATGCTGTGGAGATTTTTCCCACTTATAATAATAAAAAGTAAAATAATGAAACGACGACGAGAGGAGGATAGTACGTACAGCAGAGAGAGCTGGTTCTGTCGTCTGATGAGGGCGTTCTTCTTGTTCACCAGCATGAACCACTCCTGCATCATGGCCTCCTCCTCCTCCTTGTTGTTGCCTGGAAAGGACACACAATCACACAAGGTTTCAAGAATGTCACGAGCTGTTGTTTCCACGGCTACCTTTAAAAAAAATAAAAAATATAAAAAAAAAATTCATAAAGATGCATAAAAACAGGGAGGGGGGGGTAAAGACCTCCGTTACAGCAGACTGAACCCGACATGAACGGGGGATATACCATGTGAAGAGGCACATGAAAGAGATGAGGCAGATAAACGGCCCCGAGCCGCTGCGGAGTCACTGAGTCCACCGGATATTTGTGTGCGTGTGTAAATACGCCGCTCTCTTATGTTCCTTGTGTAAACATTCACATACTTCACACCATGTCTTCACAACGTCAATACGGCTTCAGCCTGGGCGGGATTAACTCGGCGATTACCGTCGAGCGCCTTTTTTTTTTTTTTTTTTTTTTTTTTTTAACGGAGTGGAGCCTCTCACTGTAGGGCAATACGTATCCCACCAATCACTCAGCGGGCCTTCAAAAAAAAAAATACACGTCTCTGGATATTCTCTGCCGCTTAGTGTAATACCTTGCTCAGTACACAGAGAGCTAGCAAGGCTCAGATGCATGGCTAATGTAAGCTTCGCCCACGCCTGGGGCTAAAGCTCTGCGCTGTAACTTACTTACTGTGCACAATGGGATGCGCACAGCCGATGCAGAGAAAGCACATCGAATGGAAACCGTCGAATGTTAGCCAGGTGACGGGAGCGGCCTCTGTCACGTTTGACCAGGAGGGGAAGCTGAGCGGAGTTTGATCTGCTGATTTGACTCTAAAACATGGAAAAGAGGGCTGGAACCTCCCGAACTGACTAACAGGTGTTTGAATGCAGAAAAACACACGAGCATATGATAATTCAACGTTTTCTGCTGGTTTATCTTCAATTACAACTGGTTAACAAACACAAAACCTTCTAATGCATTCGTATTTACTAATTTATGTGGCTGAAATAACAATTATTTCCTTCCCATTTGATTTATTAATGACCAGAGATAAACTATATGATCTCTATAATTGGTGAGCGAGTCTAGAGTGGACAGAAGCAACATTAATTTGCTTAAATGCGCATTGAAGGTCACATTTAGTTGTAAAATACCTTTAAAATCATAAAATAGTTTCTTTCTGATTTCTTTTTTTTTGTATCTTTGAATTACAACCTTCATGTTCATCCTTTAGTCTAAATATATATGTGATATCTCCTGCATAAATGAACTCGGCTGCTGTCGCTGAAACACTGTTTGCGTCTAGAATCGGCTGGAACGAGGTTTGTGGCACTTGAGGTCAGTTAAACAGCGGCGGCGGCATTAATCCGACACTCAGTGCGACTGTGAGGAGACGAAATGGATGAAAACAGAGGAGGCGAGATGAAAGATGTTCTCAGGGCTTATGTTATTATCGCTTGCTGTTTTTTTCTTATCCTTTCTTAAGAGGAAGGTTCAGTGGCGGGGAAGCTACGACAGATATATCACAGCACAATTAACACTAAGAAGAGATTTATATTTATTAATTAAGGCCCACGTTGAATTTTTCAGTTGAGAAAAATAACCTCGGCGGCCGTTTTAAGGTGACGTTAACGTTTCTTTCATTTGCTGCCTGGGGGAAGTGCAGCATTTCTTTCTGAAGGATTCAAACTGCTGCTGGTTTTAGTGTGACACGTTAAGTTTAATCATAATATTGTGCACCAGAAGACGATGACAACCTGTAGATAAATGAGTGATTCAGCTACTCGGGGCAGGAGAAGACCAAAAGAAAAATGATTTATCTGTTCGCTGCAGAGAGCGGCGAGTATCGGGCCTCTGCGTCATCGATGACAAAAGGCAGACGTGTGGATGTGTGCGCGGACACCGGTGAGCGTGTGGACATTTGTGATACTCTGAGCCAGCAGATGTATGTAATTTCATTTAGGAGGGGGGGGAGGAGGAGGGAGGAAGAAGAAGAAAAAAAACCGAGCGAATGAAAGAAAGCTTCGGGATTTAGCGGAATCGGGGGCTCGTGGATTACTGTAGTCAACTTTGAAATGGACGACACTCGGAGGGGGGATAAAGCCGGCGCTGACAGGTCATTGTGCTGCCTCGAAGTCAAATAAAACAAGCAAATAATAATGGCAAATATTAAGCTCCTGTGACATTGTGGCGAGGCGGGTTGGAAGACGAGGGGGGATTATAAAGCTATATCCCCCACCGCTAGCCAGCCAGCAGCTACCAGCCAACCACCGGCCGCATTTTGTGAAAGGGAGGGAGGGGGAGGGAGGAAGGGAGGGAGGGAGGGGGGGGGGGAAAGGAGGAGAGGGAAGAGAAAGGCAGGGAGGTCAGAGGAAAGGTAGGATAAAGGAGAGGAGGGAGGAGAAAAGGGTGTAAGAAAGGGTAGAAGGAAGGAGAAAGGGAGAGATGAGGGTGGTGTGTGTGTGTGGGGGGGGGGTGGGGGTGGGGGGGGAATAAGGACGGGCAGGTGAGCGATGGGATGGAGGCAGAGAGGCAGGACGAGTGGCGCAGGACACTCGACAGCTGCTCAGCATCCACCTCCCTTCAGTCAACCTCTCCAGGGTTGAACTTTGACCTCCAGATGCTGCCCGACTCTTAAAGAGACAGAGGAGCAGAGTCACTGGATCCAAAACTCTCTCTAATCAATTCAAAATTAATAATAGGAAAACATTTTAGAGTCGACAACTAAACTAAAAATCAGCTTTTTTTTTTTTTTTTTTTTGCTTATTGGTCAAAATAACGTTCGTACAATTAATTTTTTACAAGTGTTTTTGTTACGTTTTGTTTTTTGTTGCAGATATTTTTAATAGTTGACTAGAACTAATGATTGAAAGAGGTCATTCTGTCATTTATTGATCGATTTAATTGGATTATCTGTCTTACATTTAACCTTTAAAATGTCAGAACATAATGAGAAATAAAATATTAAAGAAATAATATTGAGTAAATAATACAAATAAAGTAAGAAGGGGCTTCTTTGATTCTTTGATTATTAGCACGAGGTTTAGATCATTGAATCAGTTCATTAGCTAAACTGCTTTATGTTATGAAAGTATTAAAGGTTCAGGAAAAATCAAGGCAACAAACAGAAAAATTAATTAACAGCAACGGCTGTTTCAGTTTTGTATGATACGAATGCTGCGAAATGTATAAATGAATCTCTGATGCGTCGCTGAGGGTTCGATTGTTTTCATTGGCTGCGCTGTAACGAGCATATGTGAAGAGTGACAACAACAGAGCGGGAAACAGCTGAACGTTGTGTTGTGTGAAGACAAATGGTGTAAATGTCCCTGGCAGAGCAGCGCTGACACTGTGTCTGTGAATCCAGCCTTTGGCTCCGAGGCGCCGCGGATCCATGCTGGCTCTCGGGGGGCCATCTTGGATCAAAGCATCTGGCGCTTTTTGGCAGGTTGCATTCTGGGTCTTTGCTCGCTCGACTCACGCGCCACTTCTCGGTGCTCGACACCGGAGCGGGGCAGAGCGGACGGAGACGGGCCAAAGAGACAGAGGCGATAAATTTGGCAGCGGGACAATGTTTGATCAGGACATCAAAGGGTTAGCTGAATATGTGTCTGACGGAGATTCGCCGGGTTTCCCCCACCTGCAGGAAACTTTATCGTCGTTAATATCGTGTTTGGTGCTACCTCGGCTATCAGCGGTGGGAAACACAGAAGATACAATCACCTCATGACACACACAGAGCTGTGATACAACTGATAGACATATCCCAACAACCCCTCTATCTGATTGCCTGTCTCCCTCTTCTCTTGTTTCACTCACTGGGTCTCTCTCTCTCTCTCTCTCTCTCTCTCTCTCTCTCTCTCTCTCACACACACACACACACACACACACACACACACACACACACACACACACACACACACACACACACACACACACACACACACACACACACACCCCTGCGTTCCTTAAAGGCATGCAGAAAAAGGCTGCTCGGCATAGGTCACCGCATTTGTGTGCATCCATAGGAGAGATAGTAAGAGACAGAAATAAGGAAAAAAGTAAAGAAATAAAGAAAGGGTGAAAAAAAAAAAAAAAAACAGAGAGCCTCTGTAGCCAAATAAGATTAAGATAGCCATCTTGGCCACTGTTCCTTTCAGTGTAGATAGGAATAATGAAACCCACCCTGAGGTGCTCCAACTGCTGCTGCTGGCCGGCTGAATTAACTGTACAATGTGAGGTCTCAATAAATGCAAAAGGGAGAGTTTTAGAGAGTAAATATGAATTGATTTGGGAATATTCTGGAGTATAAAGAGCAGGTAACCAGTCTTTGTTTATAGGCAAAGAGTTTGACGCTACAAGTTTTAAAAGGTTTTTTTTCTCCTTCATCTTTTCTCAAAGTGTTTATCGATCGGTGACTAAAGCGTCCGACGACACGCCGCACTGCAGCGGGAAAAGTGCAATTAGTGATAATGTTTGTTTAATTAATCTTTTTATCTATGAAAGTAGTGAAAATATTGATCACAACAGTCCAAGGTGAACGGCTTGTTTTTGTCTGGCCGCCTTCTTTCGTCTAATCCGAAGGTTTTTCAGTTGTGCAAAACTCGCAAATGTTTTGTCTTTTATGTCTAAAAACTAGCTGGTTATGATAACCGAACTAGTTTTCTGCCATTTTATTGTAAAACTGACCGGGCGCTGAGTTGCAGAGGTCAATATTTTGACCTTTTTTGACCTTCCAGTTACGAGGCAGCCTTTCGACCGTGAACCCATCTGACAAGTCATTTGTTCAAATATTTTTGGACGAGCAGGATATCCTGCGTCCGTCCTCCATCCAGAAAACTTCTCCCCTCTGTGCCCTGAATGAGGGAGCTTGGATAACAGAGCAAAATGAATGAGACAGAAAGAGAAACACATTAAAAGCTGTGATCACAGCACGTTCATCTCATTTCTTATCCCACCATTTTGTCATTTAATCCAATAGCTGCTAATCCAATTTGTCTATCGGACATGTAAAAAGGCGGGGAGGATGAGGAGGGGGAAGGAGAGGAGGAGGGGAGGGGAGGAGAAAAGAGCCCAACTTCTCCCTTTTCTGTGTTCAAGTCACTTTTCACCATCGCGCTTTATTTGTGTGCGGTTTTATTTGTTCTCCGTCCGACCGTCTTGATATCAGCGGGGATCAGGGAAGATGAAAGCCAAAGACGCATGAAAGGAAATGAGAAAAAAGGAGGAATAAAGAAAAATAAAAAAAAATAAAAAGAACAGGATGAACATTGTTTCCTGTGATTAGGTAAGAGCTCGTTAAAAGGCTGTCACTGCGGTGACGTGAATATGCATGACAGGGGCCGGCCTAATCAGAGAGGTCTGTGGTGAGGACCGGAGGGAGGGGGGGCGGCGTGTAAGTAGCCTACTGAAGACTTGATTTAATTAATGTGAGTGGAGGAGTGTCTTGTTAGGACGGAGACGGAGAGCGAGACTGGAAGGGTTCAGGGAGCTCCCGCGTTCAGCTTCGGCCTCAAAACGTTATCAAAAAACCCTTTTGGAGCCAAATTTCGTCGTCTTTCTTCCCGTTAAAGTGCAACAGTTGCTACAAAATACACAACTCGGCAACATTACACCACTCGGGATATGTGTAACAATCAAACCCCCCCCCCCTCCCCTCCCCTCCCACCTCCACCGAGCGAGCCTACTCTACATTGCACATGTGATTCCTCTTTTCTATTCTGCTCTCTACTTGGAGTGCTGCTGAGGGTAGTTTCTTTTTTCCCCCCCTTGTACGAGGCCTTTTTAGCCGCCCTCAATGGCAACAATGGTGCCGGCGTATAGAGCAGATTCCTGCTTTATTGAACCTGTGTATAATGTCTGGTGAATGGAGCACATTAACCGATTCACACTCACCTCTCTTTCCCTTCCTTTACACCCCCCCTCCCCCTTCCCTCCCTCCAGACAGAAAAAAAAAGAGAAAAGTAAAATAAAAAAACCAAAAAAAAAAAACCTCCTCTCACACTGAGGCACAATGAGTGCCTTTTCCACTGGTGTCATTTGTCAACCACTGCTTGCTTTTTAATTTACAAAAGAGGTGGAGGTAGGAGAGAGAGAGCGAGCGAGAGAGCTGGAAGAGCAGCAGCGCAGAGTTTTGAAGGCAGTGAGGTGAATTAGTGAATAAATGGGGGCGGCAGAAATATTTGTTTCTAGTTACACATCATACTGACAGCTCAGGTCCATCGTTCAGTCGGTATGTCGGATAAGAAACCGCACGATCCTGAAGCTGAATTTAAGGTGAAAGATCCTCAAGTCATTATATTTGATGCCATAATTTATGATCACATGTTAAAAGCAGGATAACAGTGCTCGTTTGTTTGTTCCAAAGATTCGGCCCACGTTGGTCGTTGTGAACTGATCACGAACCTCGTCGTACGTCTGTCTATTGAGTCTAATGGTGATTAGGCCTGTCGTAATTATTACATTATAACCTGATTGCAAATATTTGAGCTGACCGCAATCATTGTGAATAATTGTTAAAATTGTTTCCATTATGTATAAAACATCTGGAAGAAGCGAACATGAATTCCATATTTCCATCATAGTTTCCGTGTAGTTTTCCACAGTTGAAGGTTGAATCGTTGCTCTTCTGGTGACCTCATCTTGTTGTGCCTTCTTCTTCCGCTGTGGTTTAATGGCAGCTTAACCAACTGTTCACCTTCAGGAGCTTAAGTTATATTTGACCGACCGCATTAATGATGAGGATCTACTGACATTAACCTCATGGATGCAAATCCAACCGCCACAGCCAGTAAATCATTAAACTATGATCAGGGTTTAACTATAACAGTGGTACAAGTTGTATACTGATGCAAGTAGGAGAATACGAGACTATTTATTATCTTTATCTTCTCCAATGAACCCATCCTTTACGAGCCATTTCTCAGACACTGATATGTGAATTTCAATTGTTTCCAAGTCATTTTCTTATCTGGAGAACAAAACTTTTCATTCGAGACACGGAATAATTATTGTGATCCAATATTCCTGATTGCAGAAGTGAGCGCTGTTCCAGTTTTGCCTGTTATCGTGCAGTCCTGATAACGAGCCGTGTTTCAGAGGGCGATGAACTCCGGATGGTAGAAAGTGGGAATATAAAAGCCTTTTTTTTTTTTTTTTTTTTTTTTACGAGCAGGACGGTGCACACACTCGGCTCCGCCGTTCAAACGTTTATATTCAACAACGATAGGTTTGTCTTTCCTCTTTCTCACACACACACACACACACACACACACACACACACACACACACACACACACACACACACACACACACACACACACACACACACACACACACACACACACACACACACACACACACACACACAGACACCGCTGGGCAAACACATTTGACCTCAGAGCTAACAGTAGACCAACCTCCAGACACCTCTCATTCCTCCACTTCAGAGGTTAAGGAGGGGTGGGGCGGCCGGGCAAACACAGTTCACATAATAGACTGACTCTGGAGATGAAATGTTCATATTAGGAGGCTTCATTTTCTACACACACACACGCTGAGACACACATTTTCTGTTGCTTGTACCAGGGGGAAGGAGAAAGAGCGTATTTGCACAAGAGAAGAGAATTTTCACCACCTTCCCACTTGAAGTATTTTAATATTTAAATTCAAATGTGTGTTCATGAGTTGAACTTAAGTATTTGATTTTAAATGGAAAAGGACTAAAATGTTGAAAAAAAAAAAAACGCCATTCCCGGACTGTTTTTCTATTTGTCTAGCAGAACCAGCCAAGCCATGACAATCACACATATACTGTACACTCCTCCGCCTCGAATCACCCCCCTCTCCTTCCCCCGAGCATCTCCTCCTCCTCCTCCCCTCCTCCCCCCACCCCCTCCACTCCATCAAATTGTGTTTTTGCCACAAATCAATAAACATTATCAGAGAGTGGCAGACTATGGGCTGGTGGAGGCAGCCTCTGTCTGTTAAAGCCCAGACCGCCCTGTCTCTATCGCAGCCTGGGTGAGAAGGCCAGGAGGAAATGGAAAGACACACAAACACACACAAGAGACAGAAACAACGTGACGTCCACAAACACACACACACACACACACACACACACACACACACACACACACACACACACACACACACACACACACACACACACACACACACACACACACACACACACACAAATACATGTAACGGGGGACTTAAAATAAACACAAGATGGAAGCCGAACACATAAGACACAGAGCCACAATTACACACAGACACGGTTGCTGATCAAACAGCGGGTGTTCGGTGCATGTATCGCCCCACAGAGAGCGATTTCTAACACATCCACACAAACCGAGACACAGACAGTAGAAAACAATCAAAGTGAGCAGACTGGAAAGGAGAAGAACAGCAGCGGAGCATTGAGGTGTTTAACAATAATCCTGACGGTGCAGCAACCGGCTGTTTGGACCACGCCACTCAATAAGAAATTAAAAGAAAGAATGAAGAAGAAGAAGAAGAAAAAAAAATCAGACGAAAGTCAACAGGGACTTTAAACACTCCCTAAACCATTAAGGCCGCTGTATCACCACTCTATGGCTGTCAGCTCACTTTAGCTTCGGCGTCAGGAATCCTCGCTCTCTCCCAACCATTTAACGGAGCTCTAAATAAGATGATTTTCAACCTGTCCCTACTTAGCTCGGGGCTGGAAAAAGGAAAAATCAGGGGGCCCTGCCATACACCATTTCTCAATTACCTTTCTCATTATTGTCACCCGTGTTCATTACGACTATTATCATCCTTCCCTTTCTGTAGCACCCCCCCCCCCCACCCCACACTTTAGGCTAGCTTAGCCCGCCGTGGCTGTCGTGTTTGGATGAAGAGAGAGCGAGGAGAGCGGCAGAATCGAGAGCTTTTTCGCGAGGCCGGAGCACTTCAGGTAATTAATATAGCGAGAGGGGGGCAGACGAGAGGAGACGGAGAACATGCGAGTGTACGTACGGCCTTGTGTGTGTGTGTGTGTGTGTGTGTGTGTGTGTGTGTGTGTGTGTGTGTGTGTGTGTTTTTTGTGTGTGTTTTTGCTGAAGCGCCTGATTGGGGAGCTCACCTGCCGATACCCCCTAAAAGGTATTTCATTAGCGAACCTTTTACCATACAAGCAGAGCAACAAAGCCTCGGTTACGCCTGCCTCCACTCCAACTCGACAGGGCCCTCCAGGACGTCTGTAGCTGTGTGTGGGAAGAGTAAAGACGAGTGGAGGAGCAAGGAGGAGAGGCGAGGAGAGGCTATCCCCGTTCATAATCTCATGACAAAAGGCAAAAAAGGCATCATCCTATTACCAGCGTGATCTTCACCAGCTCCTGCTAGCTCCTTTCCACAGGGGGCTCTCCTTTATTATTAAGGTGAGTGGGTGATAGGGAGCAGGAGCGGCGCCTGGCGCCTCCCTATTAGCCCTGGGACAAGAGTAGGTATGAGGGTGTGGAGGGGGGAGACGAGAGACCCCATGCTAGGGTCTTGCTTGGAGTCTTTTTCAATTTTCCCGAATGAGAGCCTTTGCTTGGACCTTTTTTTTGGGGGGGGTGGGGCCCCTTCTATTAGGCTTCAGTACTGCAACACAAAGTGGGCGAGATTCTTCAATCAACCAGCTCAATACCAACAGTGATGATCACCGGGAAAACATCTCCGGCTCCACCTATTAACACTCATCTGTGGGTGATTCACGTTGCTGCTCGGCTCCCCTACGACCGTTAACGCGAGGGGACGGATCTTTGGAGGGAATACGTTTAGTTTAAGTTTCGTGAAAACTGCAGAACGAGCTGCTTCGCAGTCATTTTGTAATCCGGCCGAGTTTGCGGCCTCAAAGATAGTAAAGATTCAACCCCTAGTGGTCAATATTTCTTGATAATCTCATCTTTTGTTGTTTTGTTGGTGCATCAAATTAAGAAATCCTGAACATTTGGACTAATGCTCCAATAAAATAATTTTTGGTCCTCCATATGTTCCCTTGTTTGAGCTGAGTTGGAGGATAACAGCAGTAAACTGTGGGCATCCAGCAGCAGTGTGAGAGAGGAAAGAGACCGAGTGAGAGAAACAGAGATTAGTCTTGTTTTTTTTCTGCTCAAGTGTTTTGTCTTCTGCTCAGCGGGGGTGCTTGCCTCTAGCCTCAGGTTACACAGAGGAATTGTGGGAATTAAAAGTAGCCCGAGCTGTGTTTGTGAAGGACAGCGGTGCCAGGCTTGGTGTTAAAATGTGCTAAAGACTTGAAGCTGTGCACTACTTTGGTTCTTTTTTTAGGGGGGGCCTTTGACTTTTACAAACTGGTGGCTGATGTCGAATATTTGTGATGTTGTTGCCTTAAACACACAAAGAAGTACACAGAGACGTTCAAGGCCAAATACTTGACGGAAATATGACGACTTGGTTGAAGACGGGAAATTAAATGAGGTGCGTTAGGCGAGCAACAGGTCGTCATAGCGACGCTACCGACGGGCCGATTTCAACTAGTTCAAAACAAAAGATCTTCTTTTGCAGTATGTTTACATGGACTTCCAGCACCGATTTTAATATGATATCTGTATATTTTCAAAGCTATTTATCTCGCAGAGTAATTAAAGTAATGTTTCCTTTGCTCTCTCTTAAAGTTTCTGAACACACACACACACACACTCACGAACGCACACCGTCTCATCTGCAGAAAGTCTCAATTTTCAGTAATTCACTGTGTTAAGAGGAAAAATTTGATGGACCTTTAAAGGTGTCGAAAGTACAGACTGCGGATACTCAGGAGATGCACTCCTCGCGATTCCATCACCAGACAACCCACACACACAGACACACACACACACACAGACACACACTCATCATCATCGTCCTCCTTTCTCCTCCGCAGCCCAGTAAAAAAAAAAAAAAAAAAAAAAGCCTGAGATGACCTGGGTGTGTAGCTTATTAACCTCTCCATCAGTTCTTATCAGCCAATGAATAGCCCAGTCATCTGCCCCTCCTCCTGAATCTGAGGGCGAAAAAATTTCTCCTCACGTCAGGGCTATAATTCAATCCACACACAAATCATTTAAGGTGCGCGTGCTCGCACACACACACACACACACACACACACACACACACACACACACACACACACACACACACACACACACACACACACACACACACACACACACACACACACACACAGAGAGAGAAAAAAGGGAGGGATCAGTGGAAACATTTTGTCAACCTTGGGTCTGGTGGGCTTCCAAAACTGGCGTGGACCAGATGTTACTCAAATTATCAACAATTGGAGGAGACAACAGAAGGGGTGTACATGTTGTGTGTGTGTGTGTGTGTGTTCTTGTGTGCCTGCCTGCTTGACTATATGTATGTGTGTGTGTGTGTGTGTGTGTGAGGGCCAGAATAAATTAATGGCTGATTTCTCCCCTTGCTTTGATGGCATTAAGAGCCCTCTTCTTCTCAATGTGGCGCGTTAAATGCTTTTCTCTCCTTCCCTCTTTCCATCCGTCTCTCCTCTCTTTTTTTTTTTTTTTTTGACAAGCAGGGCCACCCAGCAGAAAGCAACTGATGCAAAACGCCGGAGTAATCTCCCCCTCCATCCACCACCAACACCCCACCCACCCCCTCCCCGCTATCTTTAGTCTTTGACACAGTAGCCATTATCTGTGGGATTTAGTTAAACCAAACCTTCATGTATTTGTTAGGCCTCGGGTTCGTTTTCTCTTCTGACTGCTCTGCTTGAGTGTGGCCAGGCTGGGAGGAGAGTGTGAGTGTGAGTGTGTGTGTGTGTGTGTGTGTGTGTGTGTGTGTGTGTGTGTGTGTGTGTGTGTGTGTGTGTGTGTGTGTGTGAGAGAGGGGGCGGGGGGGTTACGTCACCAGTGCAGCTTGCTGGTAAATCGTAAAGAGGGGGTCTACAATGCCATCTAGCTGGTTTCTGGCTCCGGATTTTAAATATATTAAATTTGTAATCTTGTTTGTTCTGACCGAGACATTTAAATTTCATTATCAGGATTATTTTAACCAAACTCAACAGATCGTGTTGTGATGTTTCTGTTCTGTCTTTTAACAATACCGAGTCCAAAACAACAAACCGAGAACAATATGTGTCAAATGAGATGTATAAAATCAATAGAAATCCAGACAAACTGAAGTGGGGCGCAACAATACACTGGATTTACTCTCAATATTCTCACAACAGCTATTAATAAAGAGTATGAATCCAGTGTGATTAAACTGATAAAGCTGCAACCAACGACCTGAACTGACATACTGATGCATTAGTTAGAGATAACTACGTAACCAGAAGTAACCGAGCCTCTTATGATGACATGCAACCAATATACAGACGGGCAGGAAGCCAATAACATCACGTTATTGCCATCTTCTGAAGAAAATAAACATTTTAAGTTTTGATCATTTTATGTAATTTGCTCATCTTAAAACTCATCTATAAATGCTTAAATAATCAGACTCCACAGGTGCTCAGTGGCCTCGGCATCCGTCATGAATGACCTGGTGCTCCTTTTCTATGCTGTGTTTCTGTTTTAATTGGTCTCGTATTG
>NW_027210712.1:1220000-1300000 GCF_029030835.1 Brachyistius frenatus | reverse complement strand
GTCGACTCGCAGACACAAAGGCAGATTAAAGGAGCGTGCGCCATAAAAACCCTGTGTCAATCTTATCGGCTTCGAGTGCAATTTTTTAAACATATGTTAATCTGGGAGAGCTAAAACTCATTCTCTTTCTCTCCCTGCTTGTTTATCTCTTATCAAATGCGCAGTAGGTGAGGGGCAGCTTTGCTGCGCAGCTAAGTGCCATTATTTGGATAATTGCGTCCATTGTTGCAGGTTATATAGCTATTTGAAATGGGAGGTGTGTGTAAATAAGTGCAGGGGCCAGGTAGGGGGTGGTAGAGATATATTCAAACAGGGGTCAGGGGATTTTCTGCGAAGGCCACATGACGCATATGAATGCTCCTTCGCACCTAAAGCTGAATTTTCAATAAGGAGTGTTTGATATGTTTTTTTTTTCTGTGTAACAATACCTTTAGAAAAATTACAAAGCCAAGGTCAGAGGCATTACATGCATCGGTGGAAACACACTAACGAAGAATCGGAATAGAAATCAAACGCACACTAGGACACCATCAAAAGTTAAAGCTGAATTTCTAAGAACGGATACTGTCAAAGAAGTTTAATGATATAGACTAGAGGTCTGAATCGTAGTCTAGTAAAAGAAATCACATATATGTAATGAATACGCAGCTTCTGTTCATATAGTCTTCTCATATAATCAATGAATAAATACTCGGTCTGCTGCAGGAGGTGAAACGTTCTCCTAGTGTTGCATGTGTGAAGGACAGTGCTCCCAGTGGTGCAAGAATAACAAGTTCATTAGTCGAGGGGGGGCGCCGCAGGAATTCAAATTCCCCCCCGACCCGGGCCCGGCCTCCGATTGGCTGGCTGCATCGGCATGGCGAGACTCATTAGAGCCCAGCAGTAATTAAGAGTTGTTAGAAAGTGAATTCTCCAACCGCAGATTAGAAAATTAAACTATTTACTGATTACATATTAATAGAAGACAACAATGGTGCCTGCCATAAGCTTGGAAGGCAACCAAGGAATAAATCTGTGTACTTAATTACCATAAACAATGGGGGCATAGAAATGGAGTTTTATGCACACTCCCTCCTGTAATGTGTCTGATATCAGAAGACACTTGACAATTCTTGTTCAATTATCTCTATTATTTAATGTGCTGTGAACTGCCTCTGAGTAAATAAATTAACCACCCCAATTACTTTGGATTCATCTGGGGAGGGCCGCGGCGTAATAGAAAATGCCACAGAAAGCTGCATTGTGCCCAAACCAGGGGGAGATGAGGGGGGAGGAGAGGAGAGGTGTGGAAAAGGAGGAAGGGGGAGGAGGTGGTGGTGGTGGTGGTGGGGTGGGGGCGGGCAAGGGCGAGAGAAGAAATGGAGAAATTGAGATTCACAGGGATAAAAGGAGAGAGTGAGAAAGATGAAAAATAAAAAGAAGGAAGAGTGTACTGATATGAAAGCACCAAAAAAAAAAAAAAAAAAAAAAAATAAAAAGTGACAAGATATATTAACTTAAAAAGGGAATGAAAAGATTATCAAAATACTTACACAAGATCTATGAGAACAAACTTTTTATAGAAAAAAAAAAAAAGGAAAAAAAAATAAATAAAAGGAGCTGCGAATGACAAAGCAAAAGCATGTGATATCAAAGAAAGCATATTGTGGAGCAGCAGAGCACAGAGGATCTTTGCGGGCTTTCTGCTGCTGGAGCAGAGAGAGATGAACAATAAAGTCATGGGTCAGTCGGTCTGTCTGTTCACATCTGCCCGTCGGTCCTGTGGCGCCGTGCGCGACCGCGGCACCGCTGCACACTGAGCTCACCCAAACTTACCTCCAGAGGCCTGAATCATATGATCATACGCACCGCCACGAGCTGCTGGGAAAGTCTGCTGCTCACCTCTACATAGAAAGTTAGTTATCCAATCTTTTGCTGAGATCGTGTATGATTTCCAGCTCATACTGAAAAGACTGTGACAAAATCTGTGTGTTTCTGTCCAGATGTTTTCCAGGAAAGTCTTTTTGCTTCCATAACGCTAAGCTACTGACTGAGGTCTGTAGATGTTTTGGTGTCTCATAGAGAGTTTTGGTTTGGATTAGGATATCTGGGATTAACGCCGACAGTAGAGCGGGCGAGAGGTTGTTCTTTGTGTTTCTATTTTGTTTTACAAAAAGAGTTCGGAGGGTGATGACAGCCCGGCTTAGAGAAACATCAGCAGAAGAGCCTTCGCCGGGGGATGCTTCCACGTATTCACGGATGCAGAACCGGGTTGTTTACGAGTGTCATTAAGAAGGATAGTAGATCAGGACGGTCGTAAAATGTCCTGAAAACTTCGACTAAACCGTCTGTTTTGTTTTCTATTTGGTTGCGGTACCTGTGTGGTGCGGTGACAGGTGATGTGGGACTCCTGGCCTGAGTAGCGCCAGCGCAGACAAGCAGCCCGTGTCCTGACCTACGGCGTCTTACCTCTGGACTGTACACGTCTTTAAGCACTTGCGGATTGTATCGTTGAGAGTGCAGGAGATGATATGGGTGATTTAGTCTTGGGTTACTTTGAGCAGAGACGCAGAACGAGTCGTTGTGGCAGATTTCACAACCAGGTATTCAGTCACACGGAGGGGTTAATTAGGCCAACAAGCATACTAATGTACACGTTGTGGGCAAGTTGCAATGAATAAACCAGTGAACTGTAGCTAAAAGATACAACGGCAAGCTTTCACGTAGAGGTGATAAGCTCTGCTGACCTTAAAATCTGTCTGATATATACTGTATCACCAATTTATCATTACGAGGGAGACTTTCTCTGAATAATCATTGACATCTGAGGAAACTCTCATTAAGATTCGAAAGAAAGCACAATTCAGTGATGTAAGCAGATGCCGGCGAAACAAATGCACCTCCGGACGTTGGCTGGTGACCTGCTAAAGTGAGGCTGGCAGAGTAAAAATATCAACATTGAACTGGTGTTAATTTCGTACGATGTCACCTGGTAAAGCGACGGCACCAGTCAGATGTGATGGATCAATAGTGGATATTTTGCTTTCAGCCAATCAGCCATAACTTCAATCTGACATTCGGGGTCTGCAGAAAAATATCTATCATCTGTGACAGCATATAGAAAGGTGACCAGAGTTGCCGAGGTGATAAAAGGTTACTTTAGTGACCACCTGTCACTGGTGCATCTCAGCCTGACGCCTCCAGACCTCGGCCTCAAGGTACAATCCATAACCCATCGGATGGCTCTTTGGGATAAGTGCTGCAATATGAGATATGGAAACTGAAATGCACTTTCAGGAAGTGAGCAAGGCGCCCAACATCATGTGGCAACTTTTTGTCCGCCCTCAATTGCTGCAACGCAATGCCGGTGTGGACCAATTTAAAGATGCCCTAAATAATGACTTGTCCAACTAAAGATGACGGCTCACATAGTCTATAAAAACGATTCATGTTTCAATGCTGACTAAAAGAGGCACCTGTCATAGTTTCGTAGTATAAAGCACAAACCACATATAATTAAATTACTATTCGAAATGTTGGTGATTACAAAGCGGTGACAACTTAATATATGTTGCTTTAAACAACAACGTCAAGGCTGTTGTCTATCATAACTCAGCATGGAGTCGACCTGAATGTAGACATGGTTTGAGGTTATGGGAACATTTTTCCTTTACATTTCTTAAATAAGTAATCACATGTAATTAGTTGCTTTGCTTTGATGAAGTCATTAAAATAGTTTCAGTACTTAACACATTTTTAACAGGGTAACTAGTAATCTGTAACCTGTGACATTTTATAAAAGTAATCTTTCCAACCCTGCCTGTAGTGTATCACACAGTCGACGGCGTGTTGACTTGTGGAAACCACATTTTGTCGATTCCATTTCCCACTTGTGTTATAAGGAGGTGAAAAGCGACCGAGGTGGATTTCTCTTCGTGATACCCTTTTATTATTTCGTCCTCGCCTTCCTGTTGTCGCCCTCTTCCTTTTTCCAGTGAATCGTATTTTCAGGAGGGGACGGCAGGTGTATATATATATATATTTATATAACTATATAAATAGAAATCTTTATAGCTGAAGGTGTTTGAAAGTAAATAACCTGGGGTCTTGCTGGCTAGCGGCTGCGTTAACAGTGGGTGAAGAAGAAAAAGAAGAAAAAACAGCCCTTCAGATTGACACAATGGCACGCGCTCCGACGGGGGGGAGAGGGCACGGAGGCAGGGAGGGAGGCGGAAAGGGAGGAACGCCAACACAACAAACAGAGGAGCGATAGCCTCGATATCAGGAACCAAATGGTGTGGGGAAGGAGGAGCGCAAATCCCACCGCCCCCAGTTTCTTAAAAAAAACAACAACAAAAAAAACCCCTCGTTCTATCCTCCCCTGTGTTGCTTTTTTTTTTAGGTATTTCGGGGGCTAAATCCAACAAGTTAGGGCACTGATATATCAGACAGAAGCGTGAGAGCTGCTACTAAATTACTACAGCGAATACCGCATCTACACTTTCAGTACGTTCGCAAACATCAGAATTTTACACTTCCTGGAACCATGTTGTTGTTTTTTTTTTTTCTCCCCCCCCCTCCAACAGCATTCTTGGGCGAGGCACGGGATGGTTTAATATCACAAATGGGATGCTATTCTCCAATTTCAGTTAGGGACTTAACAGAGCCAAGGCCCCTCTTTTGGCTCGGCACACTGTCTCATGTCTTAACAAGGCTTTACCCCCGGCCAAATCTTAAATAAAAACCTTCCGAATCCCGGTCTGTACGCCAAACCAGATTGCACTTTGTATGCGCGGGGTGTGTAAGCGTTTGTGTGTGTCTGTCGTGGTGTTGTGAACTGTGTCGGTGCTCGTGTTGTGTTGCCTCGTGTTTTTTTTTTTTTTTTTTTTTTCCTTCTTCTTCTTGGCCATTTCTTTGCCTCTCTCCTCTCTCTTCCCTTTAACTCACCCCCGTCTTTTCCTTATACAGCATATCAATGAAGGCCAGATATGTACTAGGGGAAGGAGGGTGTGTGTGTGTGTGTGTGTAGCCGTGCATGGCTGAGCGCACTGTTCAATAGTGTGGAGGCTGGCTGGCTCGTTGGCTGGGGCCGCGGCTGGCAAACGGCTGCAGCGGAGACTTCGGCTGGGGCTCCGCTATCGCACCCAGTTATCGTTTCCCCCATGAAGGGCTCCCTTATCACCCCAGCCCAGAGAGGTCTCCCTTCTTCTCCCATCCCCGAGACACCCCCGCCCCCCACCACTCCCCCCCTCTCTCTCCTTCCCCAACCCACCCTTTCCCTCCCTTCTCCACCTCCTCCTCCCTCACCCCCCCTCCATCCCCTCCTTTCATATCCACCCAGCGCTCCGTCGCGCAACATTCAACCAAGAGGGAGGGAGAGAAAGAGAGAGAGAGAGTGTGTGTGTGTGTGTGTGGGGCTTCAAAGACACACACACACACACACACACACACACACACACACACACACACACACACACACACACACACACACACACACACACACACACACACACACACACACACACACACACACACACACACACACATAAATACACACACATACAAACTCCCAGAGTGTGTGTGTGTGTGTGTGTGTGTGCGTACGCTCAATTTGCCAAAACAGTTTTTCCAGTGTAATTGGGCTTGGGGTACCTGTGTCCATGAGATAGCGCAGCCTCTTCTCCACGCGAGCTGCTCGGGCGTCTATGTGCCTCTGCTCGCTCTCCAGTGCAGACAGCTCCCCAACCACATACTGACTGGTGTCTTTGAACGCCTGCTGTCAACCAAGAGAGAGAGAGAGAGTGAGAGTGAGAGAGAGTGAGTGAGAGCGAGAAAAAGAGAGAGAGAATAGTTAAGAGAGAAAAGGAAGAGTAGTGAGATATCGCATTAAACAGAGGGAGAGAAAAAAGGACAGAAGGATAAGACAGAATGAGGGGAGAAGAGAGAAAGGCAGAGATGAATGGAGAGGGGAAAAAAAAGAAAGGTGATGAAGGGGTTGAAAAATAAATATAAAGAGAGGAAATAAGGCAGTCAGAGGAGAAGAGTGTAAAATGGTTTTCTAATGTGTGAGCAGAGTATGTATGCAGTGTCCACAAATCTTCCTCCACGTAGAACAAACAAGGATTTCAACCGGGGAAACAGAAACAACTGTTGCTGCCTCTCGTTTTCATCCGAGCTTTGTTTTGACATTTCTGACTTCCTCTCTCGCATCTTCAAAAAACGACTTTATAGCTTTATTTATTATTCGTATTTTTAAAAGACCGGATTACAGAGCTGTGGATGAAGACATATTCAACTGAATATTGGGAATGAAAATTTCAAGCAGTTTTCTTGTCATTTCAATTGATAAACTGCTAAAAAAAAATAAAAGAAAGTGCTTCATTTTCAACACAAACAACAGAAAGACAAAAGAAAAGCCGCAGAAACATCTTAAATATGCACTTACATGAGGAAGATACATGCGACAGGCTGCTACTTCCTCCTGGATAAAAGACACCTGTTCTGTCCTGTACCTTGCCTGAATCAGAGCTGTGATCAATATCTCTCTGTAGATTAATCACTGAATAATCAGTAACATCACTCAAAAGCAATTTCACCTCAAATGATCTAATTGTAGCTTCCAATATTTAGAATCAGTACGTATATTTGTGGCACCTTCATCCAAGAATCACTCTATGACCTTTCCAACTGATCATTTTGATACTGGACATCCCTGATGTGACACCTCGTGTAAAAACTAATTTGAAACAGTCACCTGTTGTATCCGACTCACATGACAGGTTTTGAAATCATTTCATGTGTCGAATGAAGAGAGGAATACAGAGATTTAGAGAAACATCTATGTGCAAAAATATCTAAAGTTGGTAAAACTTATGATGAATCTTTGATACCATGGCAACTGAATTAAAAAAAAAAAAAAAAAAAAAAGAAAAAGGGTGTTGTCTTTAAATACATGGAACAACAAGACTAAAGTCGTTCTGCTGTCTTTCAATCTGTCTTTAAAAAAAAAAAAAAAAAAGACTGTATAGGTGGATTAATTACTAGATTTGTTAAAATTGATTATTTTCACCCACCTGCAGGTTAAACGTCTCCATCGTCCCTCAAACTAAACCCTCGATTCAGCTCTACTTAAAACTACATACACACACGTCGCTCTATAACCACAGGCACTTAATACACACTCCATTTCTGACCCCTCTTCACCTCTGTCTCCTGGCTGTTTGCTATTCTTCAGAGAAGCTCCTGCCAGAGAGGGAAATGTTTATTCAAATTCACTACTGAGGATGCATCCGAAAAAATATCTCCATTTTATTGCTGATGCACTTCATTTTTCTTAATGGGAAGGAGAACTAGTGAGCAGAGAGAAAGTTTTTTTTTTTCATTCCACCCAGGCCAGCACTTTTCCTGTACTCTTTCCAGCATGTGAGTGTATGCATCTGTGTGGCTCTGCGCACGTGTGTTTTGTGCCTGTGTGTGTGTGTGTGTGTGTGTGTGTGTGTGTGTGCTGATTCCCTGCAGCCTCTCTTCCCCCTCCTCCTCCTCCCCCTCCTTGCGCGCTCTCGCTCTATCACCATATTTTTCCTTGGCAAATCAATTTTACACATGATCAGCCCACTCCCCTTGCCGCGCTCGGCCCAGCCGTAATTAAGAGGAGGGAAATTACCATATATATTATATTAATGCAAACATCATTCAGCAGGTAATTCTTGGCTGATCGGGATAATGGAAAGGTTGAACACCCATTAACCCTGGGGCCCAGGCACTGGGAGGAGGGTGGTGTGTGTGTGTGTGTGCGTGTGTGTGTGTGTGTGTGGATGGATGGGACAGGGGTGGAGGGTGCAAGGTCGAGAGTAGGAGAGGTGCTGCTTGGGAAGAGAGATTCACCCTCGTGGTCTCCAGTGGCAGGCAGGCGCACACACACACACACACACACACACACACACACACACACACACACACACACACACACACACACACACACACACACACACACACACACACACACACACACACACACACACACACAGAAATAATAGCATTCTTATAAACACACTCTTTGTACGCACAGTCTGAGAAGACAGTGTGAAGTGTGTGTGTGCACTTGAAGGACGTGCAGGTGTGTACACACACACACACACACACGCGCGCGCGCGCGCACGCATACATCTCTAAATGGCAGAGCAGCTGATATCTACCATTGTTATAATTAAAATGGCAGTCTGTTAGATCAATACTTAGATGTCTCTGTGGCAAAGAGAGAACAGTAGAGAGAGAGAGGCTCAGAGGTGGACAAGGTGAAGGGAAGGAGGTCAAGTTTAAGCGTAGCGGGAGCGGAGAGAAGAGCTCAGTAAGACAAGACTGGAGAGACGGAAAGCTGACGAACAGGAAATGAAAAAAAGGTCAAGCAGGAGCCGTTAAAGGAAACGACCTCCCGCCTCCCTCCTGACCCCGAACTCTCCTCGTTTACCGTTTCTCAAACACGAGGCTGCACACGAAGCAGACAGAGAACTGGTGACCACGACACAGCAGAAGCTAAAATAAGTGAGTTGTGACTTTAAGTGCTTAATAGTATATATTTTTTTTAATTTTTTTTTTTTTTACCACTTTGTAGAATTAAAATTTGTGTCCTCTGTTTTTTCCTGCCTGTTTTTGGATAAAGTTGAAGAAAACCGACGAACCTCCTCTTCGAACGGTCTGCGAATATCGATCTCCGTCGGTGAACCTCGGTCCTCCTCAGCCTTCCTTAGATCCTCCGGGACAGACTTCTGTCTCTTCACCTCTGCAGGGATGAAGTGACAGAAAATGAAAAGGAGAAAAACCCAGATTGATATTCACGGAAAAAAAATTCAAACTTGAGGGATTCGTACTTCGTTGCCACAGTGTTATGTACTTATATAAAAGCTTACACATTGTGCCACATGAAGAGTGGAGACCGTGAGGATAACTAATAAATATCACAAACTTTTAACTAGTTTCTTTATTGTTGTTATTGCCTCTGCTCTTATAAAGAAACCCTGCTTTTCTCCTGTTTAACAAAAAAATGACATCATCCTCGTCGTCAGCGTTCATTTCTTTTACCGAGTTAAAGAGTTGCTGCGCTTTTTTCCAACCTAAAACTTTTCTTACCTTTTATTGTCATTTCATAGATGATTAATGACGATTAATTCAACTGTTGGTTTGCATGTTCGGCTAGAAATCTTGGAATATGTATTTTTCTGTATTTAATATGTTATGTCAGAAATCTTGGGAGTTGAATTACGTATGCGAGTCGTGTGTCAACACACCTCTCTGGGTAAATACTGTGTGCATTGTGTTTACGTGCGGTACCGTCGCCCACCTGGTCGGGTTTCCACATACTGGCTGAAGGACTTCAACTGTGTTTTCCTGACCGCGGAGTCCTTGTTGAAGACGACCGGGCTTCGCAACCTCTCGGTCGCTCTGCGCAGCCGCTCCGCTCGCAGCTCCTCGGCATTATTCTGTCGGACACAGGAAGAAGACAAAAAAAACCCCCCCAAAAAAACGCATTCAGCTTGTGTGTGTCATCGGGCTATAAAACAGCCCATCCAACAGCGGTTTTCTGGTGTTGCACTCATAGCTTGCAACCAGAAGTTAAGCAAAAAGTACAAGTTAAGAGACGGAGAAAGAAACTAAATGAACACGCGCAACTTCCAAATTGCGCAGGGAGAGTTGAAATCCAAAACAATGGATGGCGTGAAAATGCAAAAACAAACAGAAAAGACACTCGTAGAGATGAAGTAGTTGGTTTAACTTAAAACTAATGACTATCCAATTAGTCAGCCGCCTCTCCACGTCTTCTCTGTAATGCTGTCGGACTCTACCGGCCACTTAGATCTGCTCTCAAGCTTTTATCAGGCAGCCGCTTTCAGGATTTCACAGCTGCTCTGTGATTATTGTGACCACACACACACACACACACACACACACACACACACACACACACACACACACACACACACACACACACACACACACACACACACACACACACACACACACACACACACACACACACACCATTAGTGCACATGTAAACAAGTGTGTGCAAACACACCTACTGACAGGCCATGAGATAAATCTGGTAGAAGTTGATATGTTAGCTGCATTGTGATTTGTTTGTTTGCATGAACCCCTTTCGCAGTGCGCGCGCGCACGCACACACACACACACACACACACACACACACACACACACACACACACACACACACACACACACACACACACACACACACAATCGTTCATTCTCTCCCTCACTCATGAGAGAGACAAAAAGGAGGCAATTAACTTGACTTTCAACAAAACCTCGAGCCAGAAAATATATTCAGATTATGCAAAATGAAAAAAAATGCTATTGTTTTCAAAGTGAACACGTGTTAAAAAGCTCCACGCTCGCTTCTCCCACTATCAAAAAACGGCATGCGGAAATGCTTTATTACCAAGCCTCCGAATATGCCAAGCCGAGTGGAAAAAGAAACCGACTCGGGCTAAGATTGATGTTGTGGCAACGTTAATAAGACGGCGAAACGTGTAATAAAGTCGACAATTAGGGCAAACATGTTCCACTGCTTGAGACGGAGGGAGATAGTCAAGCCGGGTGTGCAGAGCGAAGGCGGCTAATAGAGACAGTGTGGGTGGGAAACAGCGTGAAGACGGGGAGTTGTTAGTTTAGCTTCAGATTATTGACTTTCAAAAACAATGTCGGCAATTAGTCTGTTCTCACTTTTGTTTTGTCTATTAGTCCGTCAGAGCTCGCACCATCCACTTAAAAACCTTACGTCAAGTCAAATTGAGGCAAATTTATTTATGAAGCGCTACATACAAAAAGCCCAATTAAGCATTTTAAAATGGCCAGATCTTGAATGTGGGTGCATTTAGGCGCAGCACCAAAACAATCCAGTAGAGCAGAGAGTATATTTAAATTACTGATTGCAGGAAAAGTGAGGAGGGGAAAAAACACTGGCATTAAACTGTGAGGCCAATAAAAAGTGACAAACACAAAAATGTGTTGTTTAGTGGCAAATTAATGTTTCGTTTCCAACGGGACGCCTCACGTTCATGTCTCTGCCAGATGCACATTTTCACAACTTTAGCTGACAAAACTGAAAGAACTCGTGGCGAAATTTTATTGAATTTTATGAGACTAGCTGAATGGGAGTCTATGGAGCTCGGAGGCTTTTTGGAGCCGACCGCTAGTGGCCCTCGGCGGTATTGCAGCTTAAGGTACTTCTGCATCGGCCTCATTTTCCAGACTGGGAACCTACGTCCAGTTTTTAAATACAGTCAATGGTCACAACATAAAAAGTAAACTGGGATAGCAATATTTCTCTGACCTCTATTTACCAACAAAGGTGTCCTCATTCTCTTTTTTATTATTAAGCAACCATATGATCTAAAATGGTGCGTGCGTGTAGATCACTTGGGTAGAGGACAAAAACAAACTTCCCTCAAAGTATTCAAACGAGGCGCTGCGTCCACCCACCGGCTGATGTTATGAATATTTCATATGTTTGTTTAAAGAAAAGTGAAACAGTCGATAATAATTGGACGCCGCCAGATTTATTGGATTAATCCTTGTCATATTTTCACGAGGGGGATTTTTTTTTTTTTGTGAAAATATGTTTTGCTATAGTGACTGGTTAAAAAAGAAAAACTGCAAGCCCTTGCAAAATGCACAGGGAAGAGTTTATTTAGCAAAAGTAGTAAATCCCTGGAGTGACTGATTAGTTCACTGAGACCGTTCCCCCAATTATTACACTCGGTTGTAAAGTGTGACTTGTTAGCTGGACGACAATCCAGAGGTGAAATGGCTACTGTTTGAATAAAAAAAAAAAAGACCAACTATCTTCTTACGAACTAACTATTGAACAGTTTCTCTCTCAATCAATCAAACACACACACACACACACACACACACACACACACACACACACACACACACACACACACACACACACACACACACACACACACACACACACACACACAGAGAGAGAGAGAGAGAGCGAGAGAGCGAGAGAGAACACCTGCCCACTTGACTACCCCTCTGTCTCCTCTTTACGCCTCTGGGACGAGCAGATATTGCCCCCCCTTTTCTTACTTTCTCCCCTTCTTCCTCTGTATCGCTTATCGCCGCTATCATCGCCGTGGTAAGCCGTGACAGCGGTGATTCAGTGCTTTTGGTGCGTGCGAGTCTGTGAATGTGCACGCGGGGGGCTGCGTGACTAATGTTGCAGTCTGCTGAGCGTCGCATGCCCTTATCGTGCGCTACCGAGGCTGCGCATACACACAATCGCTAATGAGAGGGCGCGAGCGTGTGATGTTCCTGCAGGTCGTTCCACCCGCCTGAAGGACTTTTGGGGAGGCGCAATCCTCTCGGAGGGAGGAGGGGGACCAGGCGATTCATCCTTCTTTTAAAAAGGACAGAAAAAACTCACACGACCGCTTACCGAATGAAATATTGACGCGCAAATTATTTTTGCAAAAAAAAAACTTCGATTAAGATATAACTTTATTGTTTTAGTGGTTTTGTGCGGCGTATACTAATATGACGCAGCCTCATGTTTATATCACTCTGGTGACAATAAATGGGACAAACAAAAATTACCGCTGACTACAGCGTTACAGAATCAAACAGACTTCTGAGGAAAAAGTTGTCCTCGTGTGGCAAGAGAGTTACATCAAAATATTCTGCTTCAGAGGACTTTATATTCAGGCTGCTTTGACAGCAAGGTTCTCTTTATTATTATGAGGCATAAGTGCACCACCCAAGCCATTTTGGGCACCACCTAAACCGAAGGAATGTAAAATCACGGTGTTGTTTGAGGGTTTTGTTGATTTAGCACCTGCTTTTTTGGAAAATTATACAAAGCTAAGGTAACAATAACGGTTAAAAGTGTTGTGAAATTGCATATTTCTAATTGAAAAACAAATATTTCTTGGGGGAGGAGCCCCAAACAGCCCACCAAATACATGAGCCTAATGTATTCCACAAACTTACCTTGTCATTTTTTATGTTTATGTGTGTTTCTGGCATTTCTTTTTGTTATTTCTGTTTTATTCTTATCTTGTAGTCTCACCTTGGGACTGTGAGGAACGACATTTCGTTCAGCTGTGTACTTGAACTTGGAAACACTGGAAAACAAGCAGTTTCTCCAATTTATATCTTCAATTGAATAGAAAGTTATTTGAGTTATGACTTAACAGCTTAACGGCTGTGCTGGGTCAAAAAGGGATTTTTAATTTTTTTTTTTTTTAATGCCTAATATTTCAAGCTCCTGATTAAGCTCTCTTTGAGCTGTTGCTATTGTTCAACGACCTGATTGGTGATATACTCTATAGTGAACTATTTTCACAATACATTACATGAAGTGGCACCTTAGATGACAAAATGCAACTACTTCACACAAGTAAGTAGAAAGAGCAGTTAAATAAAGGGACCTTTACCTTCAGAGCATATAACATCTCGTATGTTCTCATATTTGTACACTGGTGGTGGTGGAGTTCCCATGTTAAGGTGCTGAAGTTCACCGTTGGAAATCAGGAATCAAAGATTGGGCAGAGCAACGAACTGAATGCACTCGCACGTGGGTGAAAGTGTTTTAGGGTTTGTTAGGCGTCAACCAAACGGGTGATTCTACTTTCTGCGAGGGTCAAGTGGTAAAACGCACACAAACGCGCTCCTTTGGCCATAAAGCACTAAGCTCTTTCAAGCTTTGAACACAAGAGGGTGTTTATGTGAATCGATGATCAAAGACACCCTGTGTCGCCATAAGCGCACCGGGTCTCACTTGTAGCGCCGGCCACATACGCACACGCGCTCACCTTATTCCACTTGACATTCAAAATCAATTAAACAGATGTTCAGGCCGGCCGACTGCGTTGTTGACTCAATATTCACATCAGAAGATATAGACACAGGCATCCGTAACGACCCCCCCCGCCCACCTCCCCCCCGCCAATCCACATCCACGCACACGCACACGACTGTCTGAAAAGGTCATGGTCAATAGAGGCGACTACATGTTATGTAGAGCATTGTGATGTCAGAGTGTGTGTGTGACGGCTTCAGATGGATTCATATGGACACGAAGGGGATAAACTGCGGTCTTACATGAAGTGGTCCAACACACTGATGTGTACAAAGGGTCAGCCGGTTGACAACCAGGGTCAATCGGACCTAATTGATTTGACTAACTCTTTGATGGTGTACCGAGGAAGAGGGGAGAGACGGGGGAAAAAGAAAGAGGGAAAAAAAAAAAAAAAAAAAACACAGACAGAGAGATGAAAGGAAAGAGAGGTGGAAAAAATAAATAAAATAAAGATACACAGCGGGTGTTTTGGAGGTGAGTAATATGTATGTGTGTGTACCTCCAGTCCTTCTGCAGGGCTGAGTGGGGAGGTAGAGGAGGCAGTCGGCGAGGATGAGGAGGAGGTGGAGGACGGGGATGAAGGGGACGTGACTCCTCTCGGACTGACCTCCACCAGCTTCTTCAGCTTCAGATCCACATGCTTACTGTTTGTACCTGGAGAGAGAAAATGGTAAGAGAATAAACATTTTATTCATATAAAAGAATCTTATATCACATATATCACAGGCATCACACACAAGCAAAACACACACGCGCACACACACTTCTAACTTCCTCAATTGAGACTTTTATAAAGTTAAAAAGACGAGTAAGTAGAGACATCTTCATTTCCATTCATGTGTACTTGGGGCAAAGCCACTGATAAGGCACACAAACACAAGAGTGGGATGAGATACACACCATATATACTGTGTGTGTATATATATATATATATAGATGTGTGAGCGAAATAGAGATCTGGACAGACCGTGCAGCCTTAAGTCCTGTTTGCAGTGCAGAGTGCTGCTGAGGTACCTAGTGTACATTACTGGGACTATCACCATGGAAACCACTGGGCAAGATGGAGGCAGAGGGAGCACGTCTCATTTTGTAAGTGTTTGCCCACACTCTCCGAAGAGTTTATAATATTTAGTTTATCCCTGTTGATCTCCCCCCACAGCTGAAATAATGCTCTGTGATAATATTTCTCTTCTTCTTTACTTTTGGCACCTTTCCCCATTCATTCACGCTAAATCTTTCTCTTTAAGTATGTTGTAATTTTCGAGCTAACGATCTCTTTTCATTCAATCAAATCTGACTTGTACACCCTCTGTGGCCTCCACCCGTCCTTAATTTGTTCCTTCCTGTCCTTCCCTCTCTGCGGCTGCCAGTCGCTGCGTACAGCTATATTTTCCAGGGACTGGTAGCCACCCGCTCCCTGCCAGGCCAGACCACTGCACCGAGGAAGATGAAAGAACGGGAGGGCAACCGTTTCATGTGTCACCTCCCCCTGTGACACACACACACACACACACACACACACACACACACACACACACACACACACACACACACACACACACACACACACACACACACACACACACACACACACAAACACACACATGATGCATGTATACAGATGCCAAACACAGACACACACACTCTCTTGAACTTTGTCACAAAGAGACAGACTCATACAAATATCCAGAGTAAAACAAATTACACCCGATATATACATAGTGTGGAAGAGGAGGGTTGAATGACCTCGGTTGGAAGAAAATGATGACAGTAACTAAACATTCAGAGGGGAAATATAAACAGAATGAAGCGTGGCGTTATCAGCGACTTTATGGGAACAATCGGCACCATCGATTTCTTTCAAGACTACATAGAAATTAGCACCAACAAAGAAACACAAAACTGTGAGAAAACTAGTGCGGAGATACTGCACTTCAAAGCTGGAGGAAGCATTTTGTCTGTTTTCATGTTTGTTTCTTCTGGTCCCTCCACTTTACTCTCACCTATCTCACATCGACAGGAAAAATTAGAGAAGCAAGTCAAATAATTTAAATACAAAAACAAAGTAATTAGTTTACCTCTGAAGATTTGGGCAAATGCTTTACTGAAGATATTACTTTTTATTTTTGTCTGGGGAGCAGTTCTCTCAGTTTATTAATTCCTACTTAAAGAAGTTTCTTGTGAAAAGAAAACAGCAAAAGTCTGGCAGCACAAACCTAACATATAATGTTATTTAGTTCTGCATATGTCAAGTGGGGAAAGTAAATAAAGCGGTAAGTCACGATAATGTACTGAAAGAAGAAAAGCATGCACTTAAGTGAGTGACTGAATGACAGGTGAGTGCATAAGTGAGTAAATGAGCGAGTAGGTCAAGCTGAGATTACATTTTTTTTATCTGGATGAGGACAGTCAAGCGTACATTCCCACTCTTAAATCAAATGTCAAACTCACTGACTAAGAACGGATTCCCGTGACTGATAAATTAGCGTTAAAAACAGTTTGCTTTTTTGCTGATCAGACAAAATCCAGTCCCATTAATTTATTCCCAACAATTTGAGAGTTTTATTTCTGAGTTCACGGGCATAAAATAGAGGAAAATATTTCCTCTTAAATGTGAACAACTTGAATGAATTTCCCCCTGCCTGTACTCTTGCCGTGGCTGTGAAGGGGTCCCTCTCCCATATTTTAACAGACCAATCGTAGTTTTACAAACTTTACTTCTGGCTTTTTCTGTCATCTTCTCACCCGATCATTTAAGTAATCAAATTTGTCATGTTTTCCTTCATTACAGGAAAAAGCAAATTTTGACTGAAGTGATTGTTAACAAGCGGGAAGGTGATAAAAGCCACTTAGGAAACAAGTTCAATAACACTATATAGAAAAATACTTCATGAAATATATACAAAATTCCATGATATTCCATGAATTTTCACATCTGGAATAGACTTTTTATAATTCTCTGATATTCCAAAAATGACCAGTGGGAACCCCGTACATGAGACTGGTCCTGAAAAGGTGTTTCCTGGTCACAAAGACACGACTCAGAAAACATTCGTAATCTAGTGCAGTTCAAGAGCCCTTTTAATTCTCATTTGCCTTCATCACTATCTGATAAATCCTCGTTAATTTGTCTTCAGGAAGTAAATGTCTGTTCAATGTCTTGTTTACGGATTGCCTGATAGATATCTCGTCAAATTCGTGATTGAGAGAGACGATAAGAGAAATTGTGAGGAAACATACGGGGAACATGTGAAAGAAGGCCGAGGCAGGTGAATGAATTAGTCAGATGAAGCAAAGACGACAGTGAGTCATGCAGCACTACGCAGTGTCAGCCAGTGATTTTACCCAGAGAGGTTAGCTCAGAGCCGGGGTTAGTAAGCTCCAGGGGCCCCTGGGTGCTGGAGGTGGTCGGAGGAGCCTCCGGTGGCAGTGGGTTAGTAACCAGCGCAGGCGCAGATGTGGCAGCACCAACAGTGTCATCGTCATCATCATCATCATCATCATCACCATCACCACCACCACCACCACCACCACCAAAGTGAAGCTGCTCTTCCTCAGCCCTCCACTCTTCCTCATCCTCACCCTTCTGACCATCAACCCCATCATCCTCAAGATGACTTCTCACTCTGTCCAAAACATCTGCGGAGACGGATGGACAGAAGGGAATAAAAAAAAAAAAAAAAAAAAAAAAGGAGGAAGGGCAGAGAGACGAAGGATGAAAAGTGAAGAGGAAAGGGGAGGAGGTGAGGATGTAAGAAAAGAAGGGAAGTTAGGAGAAGTAAACAGAACATAGAGAACAAGGGAGGAGCGCAGAGAGAGACAATGCTTGGTTAGTTTGTGTCAACAGTCTGTGGAAAGAAAACATGTCAAACGACCGAATTTAATGATCCCCGCCTTAAATTTATAATCCACCGTCACGTGTCTCCCACCCTCTCCGTCCACATCACCCTGTCAATACAACAGTGAACCTGATGCCATGATAGTTGTCGTCCTGTCTTTTAGAAAGTTTTTGCCCTCACAAACAGAAAGCAAAACTAATTGATCTCGTATCCAAATTAAGGCAGTAAACTCCAACAGAAGAAATTGATTGCGTCTGTTTGTGTGGATTTAAGCGCGCGGACGCACAAAATGTCCAAACAGACCTCGGTTTAATTTCCCTCACTCAAAGATCTGTGGCCGGCCTTTCTTGTTCCAGATAAAAGAGGCAGGCAAACAAAACAAAAAAAACCCACCAAAAAACATGAAAGCACATATTCCATTAAGTCTCCTGAGGGGCTCAATAGAAACAACAGTGTCTCCACATTAGGAACAAAACACCCCCCCCCCCTGAGAAAAAAAAAAAAAAAAAAAAGCATGTTAGAAAGAAACTCCAGCGGAGACCTGAGCAGCTCTAGCTGCATGGATAACCCACCATGGATTAAAACAAAAACAATCAGTAAACAGTGTCAAGACTTTGCGACGCTCACTCCTCTGCTATTTACAGCATGGTGGAGGAGAGAGAGACCGAGAACAAAGAGAGAAGGACAGGGAGTCAAAATAACAGTATTTCCTGTCTTTTTTTTTTTTTTTTTTAATTTGCTAGCTGCGATGCGGAGCGTGCTAGCAAGCGCCATTCCTGCGTGGCTGGCTGAGGCCTAATTAATGGGAAGCCATGGTGATGGAGTTTGGAAAGTTTCTTTGCGGGCAGACACTTGGAGGGGGCAGCCCGAGCTGCATTTAAAGGACTGTGAATGGTGCTGAGGGGGGAGAGAGAGAGAGAGAGAGAGAGAGAGAGGAGTTGGAGGAGGAGGTGGGGGGGGGCTCGGATTAGCCGTTCTGCTCTGCAGGCCTTGTGTATCACAGCCCACAGCATTTCTCTCTTCTCCTCACCCCCCCCCCCCCCACCTCGTTCCCTTCGTTCCTCCAACTCCATTTTTAACGAGATCAACAATTAGTCCAATTCAGAAAAGCTGAAGGAGCAAATAAATCAAGTGCTCCCCTCCCTCGCGCCTCTCCGTCCTTCTCCCGTTGTTTTAGCCAACATGTCGCTTCAACTCCCGTCATCTCGTCTCCAGTTGATCAGTTTTGGGGGTTTTGGTAATCTTTTTTTTTTTTTTTTTCTCAGCTCAGAGGAACACGTCATGTTTCCTCTGAGCTGTCCTTTTTTGTCGTCTTCTTACCAGAACAACGACGATTAGTTGATTAATCATTTGGAGGGCAGAAAAACAAAAAAAAAAAAAAAAACTGCCGACTTGTCTGATTCTAGCCTCTGAATCGTGGCGATTTTTCTGCGTTTATACGTGTAAACTATGTATTTTGGGAGTTTTGGACACTCTTATGCCATCAATAGTGGTTTAATTTCACGGACCACGTGTTTAATGAAGACACCAAAAGCCGCGTCTATCCATCGACGGAAGCCGCATCAAAATCTGTTCTCCTTCATTCCCACTTCATATCAAGACACCTCTTCTTCCCTTTTCACTCTTACAAAACTCGTTTTTTTTAAATTTCCTCCTCCCTCTTTGTCCTCACCTGTCTCAACGATCACTTATTATTAGCATGCGGCGCACCTGAAGACCAAACGAGAGGCGTAATGCAGACGAATCGGACACGAATAACTAGAGGCCTAATAATGGTCATCATGATAATAACCCCAATTTCAGGGAAATGGAAAGCAGTAGGAAATGCACACGGGCAGCCTTTTGCCACCTCTGCAAGCCTTTATTAGAAAGGTTTGGTGTTTTGAGCGTAATTTTGGCAGCGCAACGTGTTGTGTTGATTAACAATTACTGGGCGAACGAGACAAGGGAGGAGTCGCAGGGTAAACGGCTTCTCTTAATATAAGGATGGCGCTTTTTAGACCTGCGGCTGTTTTGTCAAATGGCATTTTGTTTTTCCTCTGAGGATTAGTCAGAACCCCTTTAGAGAGCATAATGGAAATGTGTGAGTCTTAGCACGTGTGGCTGAGGAAAGTGAGTGTATGTCAAAAGCATGCAACTGTGACTTTCTTTTTTTTTTTTGTACTGGAGTTAAAAGAGAAATTAGGGAATGTTATTGTAACTCTGAAAGCCTGTTAATGCGGATAAATAAAGAGCGAATAAAAATGATGTGTCCATAAAGACGACATGTTTGAAGACGAGGGTGTTTGAAGAGTGCGCTGACCTCCAGCAGGAACAGCCCTGCCGCCCTTCGCTCTCTCGGCGCTCGTCGTGTCCAGCAGGCTCATGTCGGACATCTTGACTCCGGATCGAGCCTCGGCGATCAGCTGCCTGGCTCGCTCTCTCAGCTGCCTCCGCCGCTCGGCGTCCCGCTCCTGCACACGGGAACAGGAGAACGTCAGGGGACTGTTGTCGAGGTAGATGTTACGAGATAAATCAGGAAAAAAACAAAACGGTACAATCCCAAATATCAGATGGAGTGTAAGGAAATTAGGACTGCTTGTTTACAGTGGCCACATAGAAAGGTGTCATATCAATATTCAACTTCGCTCTCTCAGGTTGTTTCGGGTATTTCAATGTATCCGAAACAATACTGGATATTTGTCATCGGTCTCATCATGCTCCATGAGTCCTTTCTTTCTACCCTCTGATATTAATCTCTAAAACATATCACCGTCTCAATTTAAACAGGTCACTCTCATTCACAGGTGGCGAACCCAAATACGAAAAGTCCTTTTCATATATCGTATAAAGACTTAAAATAATGTCTGTTTATGCCAACATTCGATCACTTGTGTTTTTCTATGTTTTTAGTTGTGATACATAAATGGCTGCTCATGTTTTGTTGCATGTTATTTCTGCTCGTGTGATGTGATTTTCATAACTGCTGCTGCTTATTACATTACGGCTACTTTAAGACGGCCCACTGCTGATAAAAAAAATAAAGACACCGTTATCTGAAATTTGTGCACGACATCGGAAAAAGTGTTGCTATAAAACGGATGCACGCATCTCACTGTATTATGGAGTTATGAACATAGACACAGCCCCTCCCCTCCCCCCGTCTCACACACACACACACACACACACACACACACACACACACACACACACACACACACACACACACACACACACACACACACACACACACACACACACACACACACACACCATCTTGGCACTAGACAGATACTGTATTGAGCCGTAACCATCAGAGCAATGGCAGAAATGCCATTTTCAGCTCGATCCAATCTGATCTCACTGATAGCACAGGCCGCACACACACACACACACACACACACACACACACACACACACACACACACACACACACACACACACACACACACACACACACACACACACACACACACACACACACACACACACACAGAGCAGACGGGAAAACCTTGATGATGTCAATTGACAAGCACTTAACTGATGACGAGCACACACACTGGGTGCACAGGCTACAACTACATACAGTGACTAGATAGACACAAACAAATATCCAGGACAGGTGGATGAAAAGAAAGTGGCACAAACAATGAAAATAAGAGACACAAAGAAGAGAAGAGGAACAGAAAGAAATCTTTAAATAATAATTTAAAAAAAGTGCTTTGAAAAGCAGCTATGAAAGATTATACTGATTTTAAAAAGTATCCAGGCTCTTAAGTTGTCCTACTTTTATGACTGGAGTTGTGTTTCCATGCATGCAAGTCAATTGTAAAAAAAAAAAAAAAATGGCTGCACGTTTGAAGCCTCTACTATTACTACAGCAGAAGCTATAAAGCTCACGAACAAACAACAACTTAAACAAACCCCGTCTCGCACTCGCATGCATGAACTCGTCGACCAAAACACACAGTCACCTACACACACTCCTCCAAAACCTGAACCCACCCCCCCCTCCTATCCCAAACATACACAAGCACATAGGACCCAGGGGAGAGTGAAGCTGCATTTCTCTGTCGCTGCTCTCCCTCCCTGTGGTTTCCTGTTAATCAGGCTTCTCCATATTGAGGCAGGGGTTTTAGGGCTGGCCTATTGAAGCCGCCCATTTATCCATTAACAAAACAAGCAGCGCCGGCTAATGAGCTACATCTCTCCATTTCCATGTCAATTGTTTGTTTGTAGCTATTGTTTGGCCGGGACAATGGGGTTGTATTGTAAATGACAGCAACCCTAATGCACTCTGTGTATGTGTATGTGTGTGTGTGTGTGTGGTGTGTGTGTGTGTGGGGGGGGGAGTGGGGAGGGGGGCGGGCCCAGGGGGATGCCCACGGGGAGAGGACAACACACCTTAGAGAGAGACTGATAAAAAAAAAAAAAAAAAAAGAGAGGGAGAGAGACAGTGTCAGAGGGAAAAGAAAGAGACAGAAAGACAGATAAAGAGTGAGGAGAGGAGTGAGAGAAGTCACAACACTTCTTCCCCGGCTCTCATTCACCACAGTTCCAGGCGACAGAGCAAGGAAACGAGATTTGTGGTTTGAAAAATAGAAATATATATGCTGAAAACAAGTTACAAAGTGTTTTACAAAGAGAAAAAAAACACTTGAAAAAGACAAATTGTATCTGGAAACAAGATTTGTTTGTCAATTATAGGTTTCACAATGTGAAAGTGATCAGTTACTTCACTAAAAACAATGCATTTTCATGTAATATCATAGCTATATAAAATACATTAGCTATAGTGGCGGAGGTGCTGTGAAAACACGCCTTAATGCTGTGACAGTCGGGGAAACCCTGGATTAAGAATCACAATGACAACGAATTAATGGATAATTATAAGTACAGTGGTAACTCAGTTTGTGTTTACATTTGTGTAACCTAGCAACATGATACAAAATACACAACTGTTTCTGTTCACTTTAGAAATGCAGTGCGCAAGAAAGTAAATGTGTGTGACAAGACACATACGTGCAAAACAGAAGAGGATCTAAAAACCCTCTTTCAGACCAACACGGTGAGGCAGGTTAAAACTTGTCAGGGGTCTTTCCGTACGTTCAACCCCACCACCGACCTATATGTGATATGGTGTACGGTAGGAGGACAGGAAGCACTGCCTGAAACACCTCTTTCAAAAGAGCCCTTGTAATGATCTCTGCCGAGTGGAAGGATGATTTTGTTTAGGAAACATTCGGCTGCACGACAACCTTGATAAGGGGTTGAGATGAACCTAAACAGGCGCTAAGATCATCTATCAAAGTTAAAAAGGGGTGAAGTTTCTGTTACAGTTTTCGGACCAGACACAAAGAATAATTGCTTTTCCTTCTTCATACTTGTTACATTTTGTTCCAGTATTTCTTTCTTTCCATCCGTGCTTCCTTCTTTTTTCATTTTTTTTTCATCATGTTTTATAAGCAGTCCTCTCCCCGCTTTTATAAATGTAATATGATAAACAGTAATGTCACCGATGGCCTTCTGGCTATGAACTGGTTCCGATATCCAATCTGGCCTTCACAGATATGGATGCAGCTACCAGTTTGAGTGTGCCTGTGTGTGTTGTAGCTATATATATATATATATATATATATATACACACACACACATACATACATACATACAGCTCAGGCCCCCGACACAATCCAAAACATCCCGGTGCATTATTGTTGTTAGCCATTTTGGGGACAGGAAATGGGAAATTGACTTTGCCTATCCAGAGGCTAGGATTAACACTATAGAAAAATGCATCTGAGTAGCGACTAGCTCCATCAGCTACAGAGCCACCATTCAAAAATATGAGAATGTGTTTTGGAGGGGAGAGGAGAGGCCTTTTTTTATTTTTTTAAATTTTTTTATTGTGTGAAACGATCTCGTATAAAATCTATCTGTGGCTAATTTTACTTGAGTGCATGTGAGTTTGCAAAACTGTTGGAATACGTGTCGTTCGTATCGGTTACCGTCAGGAAGTAGAAGTAGTAACCTGAGGCAAAATAAAGGTTTCGGTTTTCATTATCAAACAAAAACAACAAAAAAAACACGTCAATGATTCAAGAAGACCTTCTTATATTCATAAGAGTTGGACACAATGCAGAGAAAGTGACGACAAAGTACAACTTGCAAGACACAAAGCAGACTTCTACTTTAGATGAATTAGTCTCCAGAAATGTGTTTACATCATGCAAACAGGTGCCTGTCAACTCGCTCAGCCCAATTACAACTCATTGTTTTGTAGCAGCACGGTATGCCAGAAAACTTTTTTCATTCATAGGACAGACGGGTCGACCGAGTGGAGATTAAATGCCACCTAGTGGACGCGATACTAAAACGCGAACTACTTCCAACTTGGAAAGCGGCAATAGATACATACACATACGGCGCTTGGATTTGGCAAGATCAGACAACAACAACAACAACAAGGGTGGATCCAAAAGCCACGGGGATGCAACTTTAAAAAAAAAAAAAAAAAAGCAGAGAGGACAAACCCAACCAGCCACGTCATTACATGATCAAAGCCAGGATGAAAAAGGAGCAGAAAAAAAGGAGGAGAGAAAGCGAGTCAGCTGGTGGTCAACGGGCAGTGGCGGCTTCAAGAATGGAGACTCAGGAGGAGAAGAGACTTTTCTTTTTAAAAATGGCGACAGCCAGAACAATCGCGTACTGTGTCTTCCATCGACTGCTGCGAACCTCCAGAGGAAGAGAGGCTAAACGGTTGAGTGCGAGGCTGAGACAGAGGGCTCCTCTGTGGGCTTGGCGTCGGGCGAGGACCCCCTCTCCGCTCCGGAGGCTCTCTTTGAGCACAGGGGGAGCCGGTTGTCGCCTTGGTTGCTCTTTTCTGGGCGAGTAGAAAGAGGGAGGGAGGGCACGCACCACTGGTCATGTACAGAGGCCTGGCGTGGGCACAGAGTGATGCCACACACACACACACACACACACACACACACACACACACACACACACACACACACACACACACACACACACAGAGCAATGCGCACACAATCACTATCTAAAAAGGGTTTGCCAACCTCCCAGATAGCCAGCCAGTCTGGCAGCCAGTCATGCAGCTCCAGACATTTGTCATGACAGGCTAATTCACAGTCAAGAGGTGCTTTAGGTCTCTATCTTTCCCAGGCACACACACACACACACACACACACACACACACACACACACACACACACACACACACACACACACACACACACACACACACACACACACACACACACACACACACACACACACCAAACCATTCAGATAGCTGTGTAATCACACACCCGTCAGCATTGTTTCAATTGCCAGAGTGACGGTCCAGACACAACGCACACGCAGGTAGAAATCAATCAACTGTTGGTAGTTCATTCAAACCACAAAAACAAAAACAACACGGAGTCGACACATGACAAACTTTAATGTTATTATACGCTTTAAAAGCGGCAATTAAAAGCCGTATCATCACTCTACGTCTATTTTCTGACAATTTCCACCTGGAGATATATAAAAGAGAATTTACTGAATCACTTAATTTAGATTTAAAAAAAAAATAATTGTATCTATTAAACCTGAAAACCGGTCTGTTGCTACATATTGACATACAGATATACATATACATACAAAACTGATTGGAATCTTAATATTTTCAACATTGATGTTACAATGTGATAATTATGGAACATTATTGTGATGGTAATAATTCCTTTAAAAAAAACAATGGTATCTACAGTTGATACGATGTGCTATCAAACCAGGTTGAGAGCGAGGATCGATGGTGACCAACCAACAACAACATCCTCTTTGTGACAGGAAGCGATGGGGCTTATGGGAAATGTGGTCTTCAGTTTGAGAATCACTAACGGAGGCTTCAAATTATCTGTTCACTTTAATTACACTGTAATGTATCAAAAACAAATATGGGTATATATATAAAAATAATACATGTGCCAATTTTTTTTTTTTTTTTAAATCTATTAATTTTTCTTCAAAAATTTCAGTAAAGACGGAAAAATTGGAGGAAAAAGGGAGAGAGAGTGAAAGACGGAGAGGGAGGGAGGGAGAGACGGAGAGGGGAGCTTATCGGCCGGCTCCAGACGGAGTGCGCGGATCAATGGGCGCGCGAGGCCCACAGCGATCAATGCATTTGATAAAGAATTAAAGAAGAGCCACTGTACATGGCTATCAAAGAACCAGGACACGGCCTAATTATGATTCGACGGGTGCGTGCCCATGATAGGGGTCCATGTGTGCATGTATGTGTGTGTGTGTGTTATATGTACATAAATATAGAAATCGGGGAGATGGCAGCATGGAAGTGCCGGCTATGTACTGGTGTGTCATATGTGGAGGTGCGTGTGTGTGTGTAGATCTAAAGGTCCGGGAGTGGTGTGTAAGTGTACGAGTGAGGATTTAAATATTAGTGTGTATGCATGCGTCTGAATGGTGGTGTGGAGTGTGTTGCTGTGGTTGTAAAAACAAGCTTTTGTTTATACATTGCATGTGTGAAATTTTTAAACGGTCTATGTTTGTGATGAGTCTGATAGAATGACTGAGATTATTTCCTACTTTTTTTGTTTATAAAAAAAAGGATCAGCGATGTAGTAATAAACAATCAGGCGTTTTTTTTTTTCTTTATTATTAAGCTGTTTTGCGTTATTTGTATTTCATCAGTCTTTGTGTGTTGTAATATCTTGTATGTGTGTTTTCTGTTTAGATGTGTGTCTTTAAATGGTCCAATCCCCATAAAAATAACACAAATAATATATTATTTGGGAAATAGCTGCAGCAGCACATAGATGCAGATGTGAAAGACTACACTTCAAATAGTGTGTATATGACAGAGAATATCATTTGTATTCACCAGTTTGGAATGTGTGTCTCAAATATAAAAAAACAAAGGTGTGTGTGTGTGTGTGTGTGTGTGTGTGTGTGTGTGTGTGTGTGTGTGTGTGTGTGTGTGTGTGTGTGTGTGTGTGTGTGTGTGTGTGTGTGTGTGTGTGTAAAATCAAGCTGATATTCTTCAAGCAAATAAACTTTGTTTGACTTGGGATCTGTTTAACTGCGGTTTTCACAGTTGAATTAACAGTTTGTCCTGCGCACATTGTGTGTGTGTGTGTGTACTTAAAGGGCACTCGTACAGTAGGACAGGTATAACAGGTAGAGTGGAGTGCACACACGCAGACACACAAAAGTCAGAGGAGCTCGTCAATCTGACAGACGAGTAAGATGGGAAGGTTTTGCCCTTTGAATAGACAGGATAATTGCTGGGGAGGGGGGAGGGGAGGAGGACGGAAAGAGGTGAAGGGAGTAAGAGAGGAGGAGAGAGGTGGAAAGAAAGAGATGGAGAACATGAGCTCAACTCAGGCTCCGCCCCCTTTCATGGAAAATACAACTGACTTTTTGCAGTTATGGCCTTTTTTTTTTTTTTTTAAAGTGCCGCCAGTTCCTCGGCCAGAAGTCCTGCCCCTGAGGAACCATCAGGGTGGAGAAGGATACGTTGGTCGAGCCCGTATATCGACCACTACTGTGTGCATGTGAAAATATATCTGTAAACTGATTTTTTTGTTTTTAATCCAGTTTCAATCAAGACTATAATGTTGACTGGTTGAAGAAAACCCTTGTAATTGCCAATATCTTCTATTTTAACAATACGGATGTTTAAATGACAGTTTTGTGGCTTTAAGTGAGCAAGAGACGCTAAATTGAACTCTGTTTACTTATTGTGACATTTTGGTTATGTATTAAAGCATAAAACAAAAAAAACAGTTAAAAATGTCTCTCCTTCTAAACTGCAATTTTAAATCACGATGTGATTTAAATATAACTTTGAAAAACTTCACACAACTGCAACATCACAGAAAAAACAATAATACTTTTGTTTTCTTGTTGCATTAAAAAAAAAAAAAGAAAAGAAGTTTCCTCTTCAATCTGTAATTTTGTGAATGTGCAGAATATTTTTAGTTCTTTCAGATTAAAACACAAATGTAAATTCACTTCAGGAGACATTTTGTTCTCGACTCATTGAGTGAAGTTTCTGGAAAGTCCTAAAAAGGCTCACCAGCAATACAGGTGATATTCTGAATCATGGATTCACTAAAGTACAAATCACATAAAAGTATCAAACTATGGACAACGAGTGAATGTACACACACGTGCATATGCTTGTGTACACGTTGAAGTATCAAATCCAAGCTAAACTCTATCACACAAAGGTCCACACATGTATAGAGTGATTTAACTTTCCACTTAAACTCAAACAAATTCTTCAGACACACAGTAAAGTGGTGGGATTACTGTAATCTCATATGCAATAAATGTCCAATATTCTCGTTTTTTTTTTTTTTTTTTTTTTGAGGACCTCATCCGTCTTATTTTATTTACAAAGCAGCTTTGAGAGACACAGAAAGACAGAGAGGGGGAGAAAGCGAAAGACCAGAGCTACAGGGGCGGACATGAAAAACATTTGACACTTCCACTTGGTCAAACGTGAACAAAATAACAAAGAGAGGAAAAAGCGGGAGAGGTGCATGTGTTCAGAAGAGGTATGTAAGTGTATGTGAATTACAGCTTTTCTTCTCTGATGGCTTGATCAGCTCTTGTGATGCAATTCAGAGAGCTGTCTTTCTCTTGCTCGTTAACACACACACACACACACACACACACACACACACACACACACACACACACACACACACACACACACACACACACACACACACACATGCGCGAGCACAAACACACACTCAATTTAGAGACTGCCTTTGATCTCCACTCCAGCCAATTCAGCCACGACACATACCCACACACTCCTAGACGAGCACACACACATAGCCCAAAGAAACTCCACGGCAAACTATTTAGTTTCATTAGGGGCAGATTCTTCAAAAAGAAGAGGGAGAGCAAGAGAAAGGAGGGTAGGAGGAAGGAGGGTGAAGGAAGAAGAGGAAGAAGAGAAGCGGAACAAAATTGAGAACGGGGGAGAAGAAAGGGACGGCAGCCACATTAAAATGAGACCTGGAGAAAAACTATTACTGCTGGGAGAAAGTTGAAAAGGAGAGTGGTCGGGAGGAGGAGGAGGGGAATGAAGAACAAAGTGTGGACAAAAAAGGAGAGTGCGCCAGGCCATACTGGCATTTTCAAAACAGATATTTATTTGTTTCTTCTATATTTGCTGCACAGACGGGATTTTAGCGGTTTAGCTTTTTCAGAGGTTGAACCCACGAGGAGAAAACTGCCATTTAAATATCTGCATTCTCGAGTTGTAAGATTATCACATCATTCCAGGATTATATGTAACATCTACGGAAAGAGGAGTCGTAAAATCAGCTGACAATAAAGTTTATTCTGGCATGAACTGCAGAAAAAAATGATGAAACTGTGCTTCAATTTGTCCTGATGATGAACTGAATCAAGAATATTCCACCATAAAAAAGAGCATGTCCAACTCTAAACACGGACATTAAAGTCCTGTTTTTGTTTGTTGTGATTCGTCGGTTGCCAATGTGACAAAGTTCACATTTCTACCTGTTTGGAAATTAAAGCCAACAGGCAGGTAACAAGTAACCTGTTGTGACTTCTTCTATAATTGCTTGGATGAAATACACAAGAATAAGTCACACAATGTGTTTCAGAGGTTTTGGTACCTTTAGGAATGACAAAGTTAAGTCTGGGGGCTTTGACACAAAAGACAAAAGAAAAAAAAAGAAAAGATAAGTAAAGAAAGAGAGAGAATGACTGAGGAAAGAAAGAAAGAGACAGAGACAAAGAAAGAAAGAAAGAAAGAAAGAAAGAAAGAAAGAAAGAAAGAAAGAAAGAAAGAAAGAAAGAAAGAAAGAAAGAAAGAAAGAAAGAAAGATGCTGTGTGGAGGAGAAAATGAGGACATGATTGCAGTCATGTCAGGATCAGAGGACAGGCAGCAGATGGGAATGGATGACAACACCCACAGGTCACCACAGCAGAGGCCCAGAGTCCTCTCCACCGCTGAGGAGGAGGAGGAGGAGGAGGAGGAGGAGGAGGAGGGACGCGGGAGGAGGAGGAGCGACGCGGGAGGGAGGGGCGGTCGGGGTGCTGGTCGGCAAAAATCAAACGGGACCCAATTATAGGAATCACAACGAGTCAGTGAGCAGGGGAACTCTCTTACCTGGAAAACACCAAGGCATTTGCGTGCACTCATGAACGCATACCACAAGGGCGCACACACGCACACGCACACACACGCACGCACACACACACAAAAACAAAAAAACTGCAGAAGTGCACAGGTGCTACAAACTTGCACATAAAGTACACACATATTTTTTGCAAAAGAAATACACACAGAGTTGCACATGCTTGTGTGTCCACGTGCACACACTTCTCCCAAAACCAAGAGAGGATCCTGATAATTAGCCTGGCCAGGCCGGTGTGAAATTACTGTTCTCATCTGCTAATGGATGAGAAGACCTGAAGCGAATAGACACAGACACAGACAGACACACACACACACACACACACACACACACACACACACACACACACACACACACACACACACACACACACACACACACACACACACACACACACACACACACACACACATTTCTCTATTAAAATAATAACAGTGGGAAAGACTAAAGAGCCAAAGAAAGACTAGATAAAAAATTGGGACGTCTGCACTGAGAATAATAAAAAAAGAGAATAAAGTCTTTGCCCTCGATATTTTTAGGAAAGCTCATTAATTACCTATCTGGCTGCTGCGTGGAAAAGAGGGTGGTGACATTACAACATTACAAGACATCTGCACTACCGACTACTGATATGTTGTGAAGGCCACCTATGAGGAGGGGGAGGAGGAGGAGGAGGAGGATGGGGAGGGGGGCACAAAACAATTAGTCGTACTGCTCGCCCATCAAAGACCACAGAGAGAGAAGAAAACGGAGGAGAGAGGACACGGAGGACACAGAGGAAAAACAAAAGGAGAAAGTGATGGGAAAAGAAAGAATCGGAGAAGAAGACCTGAGATGAAAGAGGGACAGAAACGAGAGAGAGAGAGAGAGAGAGAGAGAGAGAGAGAGGAAAGTGAGTGAGAAGACAGGGAGGAAAAAAAGAAAGAGAAAACTGAACCTGTGACCTTAGATGAAAGAAACAGTCACTGTGGGCTACAATTAGGGATGGCAGGAGGGAGAGCATAGGTCAGGAGAACAGGACACACGCACGCGAGCGTGCACACACACACACACACACACACACACACACACACACACACACACACACACACACACACACACACACACACACACACACACACACACACACACACACACACACACACACACACACCACATTCATGCTGATGTCAGTCACTGTAGCTGTTGATGTGTGGGTATTTATGCACAACAGACCCGACTCGAATTTTGATCTTTTACAGTTTCATTCACTATAAACATGCAAAGAATTGATTTCAGTACAGCCACATATCGATTTGTGCGTTTCAGATTAAAATAAGCTGTAAAAAAACAACAACAACAACCCTCAGTTCTGATTTTATTTACGTAAATATCAATATGATGTAAGAAATAAGACCGATGTTCTCTTTAATCTGCATCTGTTGTGTCTTGTTTGCATAATTTTTCAAGTTAAAAAAATAACAACTGCAAAATGCTGAACTTCCCCAGGTTTAAAAAAAATTATACATTTTTGATGGCATATTATGGACAAATCAACAGATACTTTATATTAGGAGATAAGGCTGAAGGTAAAAGGTGCGATGATGGGAGCGTTGAGATGACATCAAATAAGGTCAAGCGCAGGTGCCAGATGTGATTGGGAGGAGGAGGGGGGGGGGGGTTATTGTTTACATTCACGAGATGTACTTCTTATACAGTTGATATTCCAAATAGTTACAAAAATGTGATGTCATCTAGATGCAATTAAAGATTTAATTTGTGATGTAAATTGCAGCAGGAGATGATTTCTGAATTTAAGGAGGGCCGACATTATCAGGAACAATAAAGAAGAAGTTAACTTCTTTGACCTCCTGTAAGTTTCTCAGGACACAAATATTCATTAGCAGAAGGATCAGACCTTCCGTGTGTCGATTCCTGGAAAGATTGTCTTTCAGGAGAGATTTGGATGAAGTGTTTGGTGTTTTATTTTGAACTTTGGATTCATCGTTGTCTGTGTGGAGAGAAGATTTCCTTCCACTGACCCCCCTCCTACCCTTCACCACACACACACACACACACACACACACACACACACACACACACACACACACACACACACACACACACACACACACACACACACACACACACACACATCAGCCTCCTCCCTGGAAGAATGAAGCCTGCTTTAATTCAATTAAATTGTACCTTATGCATGCTAAACCGCAAAACACCTACTTAGACAGATGAAGAGTTAAATGGGAAAGGCTTGGGCCTCTCCAGCTGATAACACGGGCGCGCGCGCGCACACACACACACACACGCTCATGCTAATCAAGACAAGACATCAAGTAATCTAATCTGAATCACTAACAATTATCAGCACATTGGCCTCGAGGCCAGTCGTATTCCTTTGATCAATGTTTTCTATTAAAAAAAGTGTAAACAATTCAATATCTCCCTCTCACCCCTCCTCCTGTCCCGCCTTCGCTTAGCTTATGCATAGAAGCTGTGTGTGCGTGTGTGTGTGTGTTGTGTGTGTGTGAAGGGCTTATTAACCACTTGTCCTTGGAAATGAGTAAGGAAATCAGGAGGAGAGAGGAAGAGTGGAGGGGAGGGTCTGGCTACTTTAAGAAGCTAATCTAAGTGAAGTCAGCCATCTTGCCGGACAACAAGGGACAGACGAGGACCTTTTTTTTTTTTTTTTTTTTTTTGTCGCCGAGGAAATATATCGGCGCCGCAACAGCTTTGAAAAACGTCTTTTAATTTGGTTTCTTCCTCTGAAGACTTTTTAACGCCACCAGTCCTTGGAAGGTCCTCATTTATTTCCTCAGATTATGCCGAAATGGGTCTTCCTGTAACCGCCACACACACGCAGACACAAACTCTGACAACACGCATGCACAAACAAACAAACACACACACACACACACACACACACACACACACACACACACACACACACACACACAACAAACAAACACTATATAAAAAACATCTAATTCAAGGGCATATTCCTCTTTAAGGATTCAGGCCCACAAACGCAGGGCCATGCGGCTGCTGCCTTTTAGATATTTCATTACCAAAAGGTATTTATTTCATTTTACCCTCAAATCCCTTGTCGTCACAATTCTCACAAGACCATATTTTTTTCTTACCCCCCCCCCTTTTTTTTTTCCTTTCTCTGAAATATTTGGAAATGTAACTGAGGATTTGACCACAGTGCTTTCCCAGGGTAACTCCTGGTTCATCAGAACCCCCCCCCCCTTTCCCTCCCTCCTCCCAAGTATATTATGTTCAGTGGAGCGTGCTCAGTTCAGAGCTGGCAATTTCACTCGCGTCTTCTCTAGTCTAGTTTGCTCCGGTACAGCGATTCTTACCCCCTCCCCCCCATTTAAATTTTTTTTTTTTTTTAACCATGAATGTACTTTTGCTGACAGGTGTTTGTGTACAACATTTACTCAGTGTTCAGGGGAAAGCTAGGGGGCAGCAAATTTGGTCGGGGGTTGTCATAAAAATTGTGCAGAGTCAAGATGACCAAAGAGGGAGTCTGAAAGGCAAAAGAGAGAGACGTGTTTATAGCGAGAGGAGAGAGCCGAGGAGTCCATCCAGCTTTTTCTAACTGACACGTTCAGTTCGGTCTCAGCAGAAGTTAATAAGGAGAAGTCTCCTCTCCTCCTCAAAGCGTTTCCCACGAAGCGTTCAACAAAGTGTTTTTTTTTGCCAGGCGATGAGACAGTTTGGACGAGCTTTTTTCCAGCGTGTTGGAAGTGTAGCGAGCAGCAAATGGAGAACTGTACAAGTGACACGGAGGGAGTTGAAGAGGCTGCTGGTCACTCTATTAGCCGTTCCTGCACACTGAGGTGATGCGCTACAACACTTCAGTGTGCGGAGTAGAAGAGGAAGGGAACACGCAACGTATAATCGGCGCCGCCTTTACTTCCTGTCGAACAAAGAATCGACTTTAAAATCCTGCTGTTGGTCGATAAAGTACCGAAAGGTCAAAGGGCCAAAATACATTTCTGATCTGCTGCTACCTTTATGAACCATCCAGACCCCCTCAGGTCGTCTGGGACTGGTCTCCTTTCTGTTCCCGGAGTCAGAACTAAACATGGAGAAAGCAGCGTAAAGTTTTTATGCTCCACATACGTGGAACAAAGTCCCAGAAAGCTGAAGAATTTTCTGTTTGCTGCCTTTCACTCAACCAGACTTGAGGATGTCTTAAACTTTTATCCTATTTTTTTTTTAGCTTGCTTAATGTTTTAATTAAATGTCCTTTTCTTTTGCCGTATGTTTTGATGCTTTGAATGGTTTTATGTGAAGCTCCTTGTTGTTGAAATGTGCTCTACACATAAACTCGGGAGGAGATGAGAGCAGCACCTTCCTCAGAAACATGACTCTTAAATCTGTCTTAAGATGACCATAGAACTGACATAACTCAGAGTGCAGTCCCAGAAGTGGAAACACACACACACACACACACACACACACACACACACACACACACACACACACACACACACACACACAACAGCACTTTGACTTACATCGCAGACACCTGCAGCCCTGTTTGGCGCGGTGACGGCCGAGTTGGGTACATTCTTGTTGCAGGCTTTCATTGCAGCGTCCCGGCGGGCCTGCTCCAGGAGGAGCCTGGCTCTCTCCTTCAACTCCTCCTGACGAGAGAGCACCTTCTACGAAAGGGGTGAGAGAAAAAAAAAAAAAAGAGAGAGAGAGAATGTGATCAGATGCTAAAACTGAGGTAATAAGAATAACCAAGACTGGAAAATGTGTCGTAAACGAGGCGTGTTTTGTTCAGAAAACGCACTCCATATAAGAATTAAGTCCTCTTTTCTTATTTGTAAGTGAACGGTGGGAAAACATCAGAATCAGCTTTGTTGGCCGGGTATGTTTACATCTACAAGCAATTCGACTCCGGTTGTAACTTCTCTCTCAATGCACAAACACAAAAACAGACACAAATATACATATATACAGCTAAAATACATATATCCATACACCTAAACAATGGTGCAAATGGTACGGTGTCATCGCACAGTGTTTGACATTGCGTGTCTGATGGTTAACAGAGTGTTACATGGAAATATTCGTATATTTCGATCACACATGCAGTGTAGCAGCACTCTTCAGTTTTTACTCACCTTCTCAGCTGGGGGACTCGACACGGGGGCGGGCGTCGCCTCCTTTAAAAGAGAAAATACAACCTAACTTATAGATGAAATATCGGTTACAGGGTCACGGGTTCCAACTCAAAACGCATTTTCTCAAAACAACGCAACGAATAATATTGTTTGAGATGGAAATTTTGTCCGTAATATATGTTTCGTTGGGTGATGAGACTCAAACACAAGGGCTGAAGAAGTGACCTTTCACGTTGAGTCATTAAAACATGGGTGTCCCTAATAAAGGAGTGGCATATATTCCCTATAACATACATACAGGGCTGTACTTTGACATTATAGGGGTTGGGGGAGGGGGGGGAGGGGTGTCAGTCTACCAGCCGGGCTCATAGCCCTGTCTGGGTCCAGTGGTGTGGAGAGCATGACGGCTTTGGCAAGAAAAGCAAAACACACCTAGCTTAGAATTTTATCTGCGACGTAATCCGGGATGTTTGCAAGCAGCTGCAAGCGGGACAAACGGACGCTTTTACATTTGGCTTATGGAGAAGAATATTACAACCGAGCTGTTTGCAGGTAAATCTGGCCCGGACGCAAGTGAGGATACATCCCGCTAACTAGATAACAGCAGATCAAAAATGGGGTGTCATGACTGTCATAAGCCTGCTGCCCCCCTCCCCCTTCCCCGTGACCTTTCGACCTGTAAATAAGAAGCGGTAATCTGAGGTTAACCAACGCAGGCAGCAATGCATTCGGCGTGTGTGTGTGTGCACACGCATACAGGTGTGTATCAGCGTGTGTGTGTGTGTGTGTGTGTGTGTGTGTGTGTGTGTGTGTGTGTGTGTGTGTGTGTGTGTGTGTGTGTGTGAGAGAGACGAGATGATGTGTGCTCGGTGCAAAGCGTCGCCACGCCTGAGCAGTCACGGCGCCAACTGCCATCAACTGCAGGGATGAGAAATATAATGAAAAATATAATGAAATGTCAAAGCAAGGGGTTCTCCTGGGTGCCTTCCGCGGTCGCCACGTGTTTGAGGGGCCCCGGCCTGCATTGCGTCTGGTTCCTCGGCGATGAGACAGGTGACGACAACATCTAATGCAGAACGGGGAGAGTTTTTCGGTGCGGCCATCTCCGCGGCGGCATCAAACGAGGTTGGGATTTTTGAAGCTTAGCGAGCGCCGGGAGGAGAGAAATGAGCGTTCGCCGTGTCCTCTGTCTTATGACTGATGTCGCTGTGAAAGTTTCAATCAAAGCCCGGGTGAAAGGATAAAAAAAAAAAACAAAAAACGGAACAATCCATTTAAGGGGGGCCAGGCAGGTAGCAGCAGGTAAACGCTGTCAGAATCCTAATACGTGACTTAAGTAGGGAAGAATTAGTTCCCATCTTAAAGACCGATCCGGAGGTTGTTTAAGGTAGAGGATTTATAATTAGATCTATTTTTTTAATTGCACAAACTCTGATTCTACATCTCTGCAAAAAGTGGGCCTGTTTGTAGAGGAACTTTCTCCATAAATGAGATGAGAAACTAAATGTATGACATATCGCAGGACGTTATGTGGCACTCTGGAACTGGATTTTACCTTCGTGTGCATTTACCTGTTTGACGGGCGTTTCTGTGTGGTTGACCGGAGGGCAGCCGGCGTCCGAGGCGGGCTCAGACTCCGAATGACGCAGGCTGGCCCTCTTCTTCTTGATCAGGTCGGCGTCCCTGTTGTAGGAGAAGCCTAGTTTCTGGTGGGGCGGCGAGTACGGGCAGGAAGCCCCTCTCCTGGTGGGGGACGGAGGCTCGGCACCCCCGTCCCTCCTGTCCTCTCCCACCTCGTCCTTGTGCTGCCTCTCCTTCTCTCTCTCCGCTCTCTGCGGCAGCTCGCTGAGGTCTAAAGTGTTGGCTTTGAGCAGGCTGCCTCTGTCCTCGGGGCCCGGCGGGGTCGCGCGGGTCGAGTTTGTCGCCGTGGCGGCTAATACTGTGCGCGGCGACGGGACAGGAGGCGAGGGCTGCAAAGGCCCCGCCGTCGGCTCGCTGGCCGAAACCGGTCCCACTTCGGCCTTCTTCCAGCCCGGCTCCGCGACCTCCCCCTCTGCGGCTTCGGCGCCGTTAGATTCGGAGGCGTCGGCGGACGTCGCCGGCTGCGAGTCGGCCTGGCGGGGCTGCACGTCGTTCAGTTCGGCGTAGAACTTGTCCTGACCTATGGAGGCGTTCGTGTCGGTCTCAAAGTCGCCCACTTTGTAGGTGCTGCGATTGCTGTTGGCCTCGATCTGCACCACGTTGAGCTCCTCGCCGGAGAAGTGGGCCCGGATCTGGTACAGGTAGGTCATGACTGTCAGCTTGTCGGGGATGGCCAGCAGCACCATGTCGGAGGGTTCCAGGAGACGCGAGATGCCGAGGCTCGCGAAGCCGTCGTACGCCTGCCAAAGGAAAAAAAAAAACCCGACAACAACACATCAGTAAACAAACTCGCACCACCGTGATGCACCAAGTAGCAGCTGCTTATGAAATTGGGGGGTAAAAAAAACAAACAAAGAGTCGAGTGCCGAAAGATTGGACACTACAACAAGGATCGAGAGGGATAGAAAGGTTACAATAGAAGAAGTCTGATTTCTTTTTTTTTTATTTTGTTGCATCGCATGCATGATCCAAGTTTGTATGTGCACATGTGTGTTTGCGAGCGAGCGAGAGAGAGAGAAAGAGAGGCACCTTTGGCATGACTGCTGACAGGTCATGTCAGGGATGGTTGTCCCCGATAAGAGACGCAGATACCCCAAGACAGAGCGCTTAATCCCAACGCGTGTGTGTGTGTGTGTGTGTGTGTGTGTGTGTGTGTGTGTGTGTGTGTGTGTGTGCGTGCGTGCGCATTTCCTTATCGCACACCTACATCAACATGCCCACGCTCTCCGTCACGCGTGTAATTGGTCTGATTAGAGTCTGATGAGAAAAATACAGGTGTGATTATCAAGCGACACACGGAAAACCAATCCCCCATCACAAGATAGACTGAGACAGAGAGACAGAGAGAGGAAGGGATGAAAACCATTATCGCAGCCAATGACAGGTAAATAAATAGATTAACGGCACACGCACGCACACACACGCACACACTTCCTCTTATTCATGCGCACACACACACAACCTCCTCATCCATCGCTCCCAGGTATCACGGCTTGTATCTGGCCTGCTTGATAGTGTTGATCTAATTCCAACCTGTTGCAGCTCCCGTTTGTTTCACTGCTTCTGAAGACCTTCCCGGTCCGTCCATCCGTCCATCCATCTCTTTCTCTCTCTGACTCACGGACCCGTCTCCATGTTTTTTTGTGTGTGTTTTTTTTTTTTTAACCTTTTATAGGCTTTGTTTTGAAGAGCAGTCCCGTCCTGCCAAAAGTCTTTTCACCATCTAACTCCATCCATAGTTTTTAGCTGCCGTTTTCGAAGTGACCACAGGGTCCCGTTCACCTAAAAGTTCTTTGCTCTATATCTGTAATCACCCTTTTATCTGCTATATACTAAGTTTTTGACATTTCTTTAAGGAGTTTCTTTTCCACACGAGAGTTGCACTGCAGTAGCCATTTGAAAACTTAAAGCATTGCACAAAGATAAAAGCCCGCACGTGCTGTGATACAAAATGTGTGTCGAGTATCAATTTGTTATTGTTCATATGAAGGAAGCTTCTTCCGCTGGTTTGGGTGGAGCTCAGCCATGTGAATAAATGTTTCTAAACACGAGAAGCTCTCGGACACTTTCGTTTTCTCAAAGTAGCTCTCGGAGGAAAAAAAAAGTTTGGAGAACTAGACTACTATTCAAAATCCCACAATGCAATATTTTTCCTTTAAAGGACATGTCATGTCATGTAGCTACGGCGCTCATGAATCCCATTCAGCGAAGTTAACCTTATTGCTCCTACTGTTTCTGCTTCTACAACATACAGGGAGAAGAGAAATGGAGGATAAACTCGGAGACGTTTCTCAATTTACAATCAATTATTCTGTCTTTTGTCTGGAGACATCTTTTCTCATTCTCACCTGTTTTGTTCCTTTCTATTGATGGAAAAGGTAACAATGACTGGAACATCTACACTCTCACAGGGTAATGAGGTATATGTGAGTGAGTGAGAGTGAGTGTGTGTGTGTGTGTGTGTGTGTGTGTGTGTGTGTGTGTGTGTGTGTGTGTGTGTGTGTGTGTGTGTGTGTGTGTGTGTGTGTGTGTGTGTGTGTGTGTGTGTGTGTGTTTCTGCTTGTTCTGTGCAAAGACAAAGCAGGAAGAAAGACCTGCTGGCGGGGAAAAAAGAAAAGGGAGAACAGAGGGGAGTTTGGCTTTACAGCGAGCCTGTTTAAGTTCCCCCCTCCTCCGTCTGACAGAAAGGAAGAGAGAAAGAAAGAAAGAAGGAAAGAAAGAAAAAAAAAAAAGAATATGAGGAATAAGAGGGCCTGATTGGGTTTCTAACACGTATTCAGGGGAGCAAAGTGTGCTTGCATTGTTCCCCTCTCGCTCGGGGTAGGCTGTGAAAGAGAGCGACAACTTCGGTGCTCAATGGGGAGAGAATGAAAGGAAGAGAAAAGAGCGAGAGTGGGAGAAAGTGAGAGCGGTGTGAGGAGAGAGGGAGGGAGGAGGAGGGAGGGGAGGGAGGCTTTCGAGGTGGGTTTTGTTTCAGGGTCGATGTTCGTCGTGACATGTGCCGCAGTCTTTTTGACCTCGGTGTCGTGCTTTATTCTTCCTACAGCTTCTCATGCAGCCTGGCGAGAGCTGACCGCGTCGTAGAGACGACGACGACTGCAGAGAGAAGAGTCGTTTTCTGTGGCGGTAAACCTGCAGGTCGGGCAACTCAAGTTCAGTATTGTCCACTGCGGTGACGGGATGAGGCTGGCTGAGTCTTTATTTGTATTATTTTATTAAAACAAATTAAAAAAAAAAACCCACAAAAAACAGTAGTGGACTACTTCTTAACTTTATTAAGCTAATAAATATGTGCCATTATTATTATTTTTTTTTGAAGGTAATTCATTTCAATTTCAAACCTAGCTCAAGCAAGAATAAATCATATTTTTAGGGACTATTTTCAGCTGCGGATTTGATGCCCATGATGTCATCCGGTGCAAAAGTGTCGCTCTGTGTTGTGCTTCTTAAAGTTTATGAAGCTCTAAAAAAAGAGCAAAGCACAAATAAAAAGGGGTAGAACATTGTTTAATATCATCTTTTATCAAGTTTTAATGAGTATTCAGTCTTCATGAAATATTGGCATATAAATCCAATCAAACACTATTACGTGGGTGTTCAAGCTATAGCTTTAGCTATTTGCAAGAGTTATTTTTTTTTAAAGAATTCCAGTGAAAACAAAGTGTATATAAATTATTTCAAATGCTAAAGACCAGTTAGCCTATATGCTGACACTATTTTGTTCCACAAACACTAACAGTGACATTTTTGTACAATTAATAGATCATGCATGTTTGGGAGGGGGGGGGGTGGGGGGAAGAGTCAAGTTTTCCTCACTTTCCATCATCCACCTGACAAAAGCTCTGGGTCTGGACTAAATGTCAGCGTCGCCTGCCCCCGGGGCCGCGCCCCCCCCTCCCCCTCCCCCTGCCCCCGCTGCCTCTCAGTGACTGACAGCTATCTATCGTTGTCAATCATCAGCACCTCCTCCCCTCAGCCCAACCCCTCACGGTTGTGCTCAGGGTGATTTAGCCCGGTGCTTGGTGCTACACTATCAGATGGCATGACAAATTACTTCTCCTTGGCCTCATTACACACACACACACACACACACACACACACACACACACACACACACACACACACACACACACACACACACACACACACACACACACACACACACACACACACACACACACACACACACACACACAAACAGACAAGACAGAGGAGCGAGTGGTCCGAACGTATCAGAGCTCTGAACTCCTGAAACAGACGCGAGCTGTGTCAACACATAGAAAAATCACCTACAGACTAGTATACATACAAATACCCTTTGATGAAGGATCATTTCAAAGGATGAAAATGTTCTAAATATTCACTTCTATCCCCCTTTTTTTTCTCTACTCACTCCCCCCCATTATTGATTGTCCTTATCTGTCATAATTCAGCACAGTCTGAGCTCGCTGCAATCACTCCTCACAGATAGACGGCGAGAGGAGGAGGGGGCATGTCTATCAACTAGCCATGAAAGGCGGAGATAGTTGTCCTTTCTATGCATTTCCATTTCTGCTTTCTATTCAATAAATTCTATACATTCTAACAAGTCCTTACCAGACAGCTCCATGCGACATTGTGAACGAGGTCACAAGTCTCATTCTCATCATCCTCCTTTCTCCAGCGCTTCACACACTCCCCTTTACAACATTTAATGTCTTTCTTTTACTCCTCTTTCTTCTTTCGTGCTCTCTGGAGTCCTTAAACTGTCACACGATGCTGGTATTCAACTGCTGCCCTGGTCTGAGCATTTTCTCTTTTCTTGCAGGAAACATCCCGGACACCCCTTCTCTCGTTAAAACAACCTTCAGGCTGCTCCATGACACCACACCAGAGACATACAAAACCAGAATTAAGTGGTAAAAAAACTAACGTAAGACGATGTCACACTTGTCAATCACAAAATACAGGCAGTATTTGCTTTGGTTGATGTGTCAATAAATCATTTTACTGTTTGATAACTTTACAAAGTGGTAATACTTGAGTGCTAAGTACATCCAAGGTCCTTGCTCTCATCACCGGGCTGCTGACTCAGCATGCTCTGATCGTCAGCCAGTTAACGAAAAGAAAACGACATCGAACTGGATTCTAATTGGCTTAACAGCAGGGGTCTTCAACCAGCAGCTCCCGGTTGAGTATGTGTGTGTTGAGTATTCATTTCGAATTGTTCACATAAAAGAAGTTCATTCAGCTGGTTTGGTGGAGCTCAGTCATGTGAGTAAATGTTGGAGACCCGTTGCTTTACAGTGAGAATGTTTTCAGGCGTAAAGCTAAAACACCTGAAGAAACACAATTATATAAATATAGTCAGCACCTTTTTGATGATCTCCTTATTTTACATATCTCAACATATATAACTCTCATTATGAAACATGTTAGGATAAAACTGTCACTGGTAAATACTAGGTTTGCAGGTAATTGTTTGGTTTGTTTACCAGTTTACCACAAACAAGATAAACAAATATATATTTCACGCTTTTTCGTAAGACACGAAGCCTATTTATTAGAGTGTAAATGTGGCCCACAGACACATTTTCACGTTGAAACTCTGACATCCAGTTCTTGGATTCGAGGCCTTAAAGTGGACACGATACCACTTGGCCAGATTTAGCGAGAACACATTTAGTAGCTAAAACCCTGTTTATATATCCGCCCTGCTGCTCCCACACCGGACATATAGACACAGATTCCGGAGTGCTATCAACGCATGTCTCCTCTATGCACTGCTTGGCCAAACGTACTTCAGCACCAGCTGTACATCTCTACAGTGGAGCTGAGCTGCTGAGCTACAGCACTGCAGCTATTCACCGGCTATCACCTTCTACGGCATATTCCCATATTACTTATATCTAGCCAATTTCTTCAGGGCTACTTGAGCACCTGGAGGGGGGTGAGGGGCAGTTAGCAGATATGGGATTGGGTCCCTGCCTCTCGCTCCACTGTGGTTATTGTCAACAGGGGTGGCATTCATGCCTAACAGGGCCACCAGAGGTTATCGCCGAGCCAGAGTGTGTGTGAGGAGAGGAAATCAAGCTGCAGGAACCCGACGCATATCGTTCGGTGTAGCCCTCGGGGCCAAAGAGGGGGACATCTGTGTGCGCCATGTGTATATAGGTGTGTGAGTGTGTGTAGTCAGGGGCAAAAAAAAAAGAAGAAAAAAAACGTTGGTGTGCGTTTGTGTGTTTTGCAGAAGAGCCAGAGGGACAGAAGGCAAACTGGTGCTGTGTGCGAATGTGCGGCGAATATATGATATGATGACACAGGGTGAGGAGGAAAATAGGTGTGTGGATATTTGCTTTATGGGTTATTTCAGTTAAGGAATGAGTGCATACGTGTGTGGTTTGAGTGATACTCAAGTCAACACACTCCTTTACGCGTATATAAACAAAACGGTATACAAACTCATCAGCATATGAGAAATGTTCTGTTATTATATATACACACACACACACACACTATACCAACACGCGTAGCAGAGGGCAGCTTAGAAATCTCCCAGCAGCCCACTGGGCTCACTTCTGCCAGGTGACTGTATGCTTTGGACACACAACACAGAAGGAGGAAATATCTAATGAACACTGTCATTTTTACATCCTGGTTTTAGTCTGTGTGTGTGTGTGTGTGTGTGTGTGTGTGTGTGTGTGTGTGTGTGTGTGTGTGTGTGTGTGTGTGTGTGTGTGTGTGTGTGTGTGTGTGTGTGAGTTTATGCATTTGATTTGTCTTCCTTGTGTGTTTCCAGCCGCCCTCTTTAAATCACGTAAACATACATACGCACTATATCGAGGGATTAATGGCAGATCTCTAAATAAGGCCAAATGGAGATGCGGATGGGAGGGAGACTAAGTGGTGCGAAGGGCCCAGCGGTGGCTGCCTCTTACCTTTTTGTTGTTTTCTTTAATATCCTGAGGATTGAGCGACTTGTAGTCTCTGGGAGAACAGTGGGGAGGGCCGGAGAAGAGGGGGAGGGAGGGCGGGGGAGGGCAGACACGGTGAGAGAAAGAGGTGTGTTTAAATATGCGTCACATGTAATGGTATTAGAACTGTAACATGCAATTTCATAGCAGTGCAATCAACAGAACTAATGGAGTGGAAAATATGTAAAAATAACACACCAAGAGTGCAAAAGGCACACAAGCATAAACATACACACACATGCGTACACACAAGAGCACGGTGTTGATAAATTATCTTCATGTCTGCTCTCTTGATGGGCCTGCAGGTTTTCCATATGCTCTTCTTATGGTGTTACACACACACACACACACACACACACACACACACACACACACACACACACACACACACACACACACACTTAATACTAAACATTTAAGGAATCTCTCTCTCACACACACAGAGTACTTAAATGAAGTAGGACAAGATTAGCGTTGGCAGCAAACATGCAACTCTGTATTTAAATATGAGATATAGACTGAGTGTGTACATAAATGCACACACATCGGCCATACTAATTAAACACACCTACAGGAATCATATGCGCAGCAGGATGTCAGGTTAACTGTGCAAATACGACACTGAGTTATAAAACGAGAAGAGTCTCGATCTCATGTGGGCACACACGACTTTCACTTGATCTGATTTTCCTCGAAGGTGTTCGGAGTCTGTCTTTCCACACAAATGTGATTTTCTGGTTTTCATTCTCACACTGAACACTGTGGAGGAAAAAAAAAAAAGTAATAATCTCTCGGTGTGAGTGTGCGTATGGGTCGTACATTATGTCAGGCCTGAAATGGTGCAGCAGGGCGCAGAAGGCCAGGCCGTTCCTCCAGGAGGTGGTGAAGTTGGTGATCTTCACCCCGCGGTAGTTCTTGGTGACCTCGCGGCACCAGGCCAGCAGGGACTGGCTGGCATTGGGTTTCCCGCCCAGAACCGGGCTCGGGACGGGGCTGGGCTGCAGGCGGAGAGGTGGAAGAAGGAGGAGGAGGGAAAGAAGGCAGGTTGAAAGGAGGGGTGGGGTATGAAAAGAGAGAGAATTTCTGAATTCATCTTTTTGACAATATTATACCACAATTAGAAGTGCAAAAATTTTTGGGATCTCCAATTTAATTTGGGCCGCACATGTTCTATCCACATCAAAAAACATTCATATTTATAGAGAGGCCCTTCATCGCCTAAGGCCATTTGTCATCCAACATGAATGACTGTAATGCTTTTTTAATTGGTGTTATAAACCGCCGCAGACATCTCGGTGTCCTGTGACTGGTGTGAAAAAGATTTGACAAGGTTGTGCTTTTATGATCGACCACATTACCACCACCCTCCCTCCGTCCCTCCCTCCCTCCCTCCACACCCAGGCGTCCTTTCATTATTTATTTGCTCAATAAATTGTTTTACTTAACAACCACCACCCATCCAATTAGTGTGCCATACGGGCACATAATGAGCCGGCACAGGCACGAACGAACGTGCACACGCACAAACAGACACCCACCGTAATGAAGGGTCATTCAGAAAGCAGAGTATGACCGTGAATAATGTAAACATCTTATTAATTAGCTCCGCCTTTGAAGTCTTATCTGGTTTGAAAGCTTTCAACACTAGGAGCCTTTCCTCTCCCAGACTCCAAATCCCACAAATCCTTGGTGGTGCGGAGACACTGGTCTTCCTCTGAACAGCCAGCAGAACCAATGCTATTCTGATTATTCAGCTGGCTATTCACTAATCTGGTTATGGAGCGACTGATACGGGGCTAATTCTCTCAGATCATTTTGGAGTGAAATGGCAAAAAAATGTCATAGAGATTTGATTAAATTCATTAGAGGCCAGTGATCAAACAGACTGCAATGTGTTCATAATCCAAGCGCATATAACTATTGTATGCAAGACAATGACATTAAAATGTGACATATAAGACAGATTTCCTTAATTACATGACACAATCAATTTAAGCGCGGTGTCTAAGTTTCATTGAGCCTTTTTCTTTTCTTTTTTTATTAACTTTTTTAAAGTATAGAAATAAAACAGCATAATACATACAGATCCTCAACTGTAGTATTATTAACTTAAACCTTCTATTTTGATGTGTACGGACTTCAGGCTCTAAAGTTAATCTTCCATGTCTCCTCTGTTTTGATTGTACAGTTTATTGTCCAATTATTGACTGACATGACGGCTGTAACATGCAAACTGAGCTACGATGCTTCTCAGGCGATGTTTGCATAAGATCGTCAAGCAAAAGGTCACAGTCGAACCTTTACTTAACCTTCAGCGGTGGAAAACGTGAACGAAAGAGATGTTCCTTTCACAAGCTGCTGATGTTGACCACCATAACTAGCCAACCCAGTTTGAAGACACACAGTTGGGAGGCCTGCAGCTCACCACACTGCTGAGCCTCAGTGCCCTAAACAAAGCTTGTGGTGGCCAACCAACCCCCTCTGTTGGCCGCTTTGTGCTACTGCAAGAACAGGAAAATAAAGACAGGTGATGGGGGAGTCAAGACTTGGGACAAATTTGTCATTTGAATTTTGGGGAGACAGAATTATGAAATGATGGCGTGTTGACTTTTGCAGAACATTTGCAGGAGCTTATGAAAGGGTTAAAGGGGGGAAAAAAAGACTGTTTTATTTAAAAATATAAAACTTAATACGGCTTAATGACATCATTTCAAACAGAGATGTGCTCAAGCTTAATGCCAAGATAAAAAAAATAATTTTACAGCCACTTTTGAATTTCAATTATGACCTACTTTTAGGAATTTCTGATGTTACTTTGTATGGTTTTTGTCGCCTATGACAAGATGAACCATTTCAAACCCTGGCCATTGTTAAAATACGATTGGTCTGTGACGTCAACAAGCATAAACAAATGAGTGGTACAATAACATTATAATAATATGAGCCTGTCAGCTGCAGTGTGTGAACACCTGGATGTCTCTAACCTCCTCTATTGTGGCAGTTTTAACATACGGCCGCGAGCCTGGAGCCTGCCGACATGCCACGAGGGCCAAAACAGATGAAAGAGACTGGAGGCCACCTCTAATAGCAACTCCTAACCTTTGTACCAGCGTGTGTGTGTGTGTGTGTGTGTGTGTGTGTGTGTGTGTGTGTGTGTGTGTGTGTGTGTGTGTGTGTGTGTGTGTGTGTGTGTGTGTGTGTGTGTGTGTGTGTGAGTCATGCAGGCCCCTATGGCAGTCTCAGTGCAGGGAGACTGTAGCGGGAGCCTGAGGGGCAGACACTTGACATTTCCGGCTCATCTTTAAAAGAGGGCCTTAACCTTTCCCCACAGCTTCTTCAGACACGTTTTAGGGCCTCGACAATACCTCTCAAACAAATGGAAGAAAAAACAGAAGAAGGAAGGAAAAAAAAAAAAAAAAAAGGTAAGAAAGTCAATAGCGATTGCAACATGGCTGCAATTACTATATGAGGATTAGAGAGAAGTCACTGTAAACAAGGAGTTTTTTTCTGACCCTGTAAATAAATTCTGTCACTTTAGATTAAAAAAAAACAACAACTCTAATTTAGTGCAGCGATTACGAGACCACAAAAGAAAGCATACATTTCTCTGTGTTTTCCTTACACACACACTCTTTATCGGTGAGCTGAACTAAACTTTGCTCTCCATTTGTCTACCGTGTGTGTGTGTGTGTGTGTGTGTGTGTGTGTGTGTGTGTGTGTGTGTGTGTGTGTGTGTGTGTGTGTGTGTGTGTGCGCGCGTCAGTAAAATGAGCATGCGTGTGTGTGTGTGTGTGTGCAGAGTTTCAGTGTGGAGTGGTCTTCCTCCAGGCCTTCCCCCCTTTTTGCTTTTTCAAGTGACGGTTGAAAGTAGCTGTCTAATTTGAGCGCTCTAATTACCTGGGATTAGAGACCAGGTGCTATTAAAGCAATTAGACACACAGCACACTCCAGTGCTGCAGACCCTGTACCCTAGCCGGCGGAAAACACACACACACACACACACACGTACACACACCTGCGCAACACAGCCAGTGGAAGAAAAAAAAGAAAAAGAACCATATATTAGCCAGTGGGAAAGTGTCTTTAAGGGTGACTGTCAAACCCATCCACCTGTCTACATACAGGTCTGAGCCAACAGAAATAAACACACAAATAAACAAGCAGCATAATTAGCATTTTAAAAAGCAATAAAAACACTGACACACACACACACACAAACTTCTGTTAATTGCATATGGAAGAGAAGACGCCAACTTGGCTGCTCTGTTAAGTGCATGTGTCATTTCCAAAAATACCTGTCCGTCAATTAACCCCCTCGTTCTTCATTATCGACAAACAGTTTTTTTTTTTTAGTTTTTTTTTTTTTAGCAGCATCCGGTGACAGCTGCACGTGACGAGGCCTGAACCCAACACGCTCATCACAACCCAAAACCAATGTCATTTGTCTCCCTCGCCCTTCCCAGACTGTTCCATTACACCCCCCCCTCCACCCATAAAGGTTTACAAATGCATCTGGCCACTCAAGCCTTCATATCCATCACGTATTGAACAAATACCGTATCATCTTTTACAGGAAACGGGCTGCATTTCCTCAAGACACAAATACGGGACCAGTGAAATTTTCATGAGGAGCAGAAATGCACCCTGACTTATCAAACGGCTTGCTGTCTTGCCTGAAGGAGGGTGTGCATGTGTGTGTGTGTGTGTGTGTGTTTGTCTTTTATCGGTATGTGTGAATGTCACTGTGTGTGTGTGTGTGTGTGTGTGTGTGTGTGTGTGTGTGTGTGTGTGTGTGTGTGTGTGTGTGTGTGTGTGTGTGTAAGACTGACACAGCCGTGTAGCTAGCTCGGCTCGAGGGTAGGATTAGCGGAGAGCATTGCCTCGGCCCACAAACATTCCATATTAAAAAATGAAAAGGCAACCTTCATTACTATCAGTGGCATATAACCTCCCCTCTTCCTCCTCCTCTGCTACTATTATACACAGCCCTAACAGCCTGGGCAGAAAATACAAGCCACTGACAAGAGATTCCATTATTCCTGATGCCTCAGTGTCAACAACATACATCTGACGGGGCAAAGAAAGAAAAAAAAATGGAAGAAGGAAAAAAGGATGTTAGAGAGAAAGAAGGGGGGGGGGGGGGGGTTAAGCTCACTACAATGCCTGAATGACAAGATAGGAAGGAACCTGGGAATGGAAGCTTCCAGGTTTTCTGTTGGTGCTGGTGTCAGGAGGAGGAGGAGGATTTTTTTTTTGGTGTTAGAAATGTGATTTTTTTTTTGGGGGGGGGTGTAATACGATCGGAGATCTGGAATCATGAGTGAAGCGGCTCAGCGAAGAGGTAGAAAATTATAAAAGTGTTGATTTTTTTGAGGTTGGAATTTTTGCTTTGCTTTTACTGAAGATTTGGACGATATGTCAAAATATACTTTAATGTAAATGGACAGAAGACTTCAAATACTTTTCGATCAACTTGGTAAACATACAGTGTGTTGACTCACACTGAGTGCGACAGTAGTATATTTATCTTTTACCGAGTCGTATACTATAGGACACAGTGGCCTCTGTATTTTATCTCTTATATTTATGACCTTTTACTCGATTGCACTTTATCGCTGGTCTCTGCTGTTCTGTTATTGCATTTAATTCTGTTTTAAGTATGTTTTAGCGATACATTTAGATTTTGATAATTATCTTTGCACCCTGGTCCTGAGAAACGCAATTTCATTCCATGTGTATGTGTATTAATATAAATATGGCAAAATTTTTTACCTTGACCTTGATTTTCCAACAGATTACTAACAATTAACATTTCAATTACTTTTTTTTCTTTCTTCCAATCATTGAATTAATATCATATTTTGGCCGTTAATTGATCACTGTAAGGAAGTCTTTTACTTTCAACCCCTCGGATCAGGTACACTTGTGGACATTTGCAGGTAAAAAGCGGAAAGAAAATCGCCCACCCTGTCGGCCCAAATGAACTGAACAAATGTAAACAAAGTCACACAACATTCGAGACAATTAAAGGACAACAGCATACAGAGGCCGCTAAAACTGGCCTTTCAGAGTCATAACAAAAAAAAAAAGAAGATACAAGTCAAACGCTTTAAGTGGCAGCTTTGTCTCTCACTCTGGGGCACGACGCTTGAATGGAAACTTAACTGGCCTCAACCCAATGACATAAACCCACAACTCTGTGGAGAGAAAAGAGCTTCCGTGTCTTTCCAATCTCACTTTCGAGGCTTCAAAGCAGTGTCAGAGAGTGTCAGATTTGAGGAGGTGTTGAATCTCATACTCTTTAAAACTTGTAATCCGCTCAAGGAGCCTACGGCCAAAGAAAAAAGAAGAAAAAAAAGTCCATGCACACGCACACACGCGCACACACACACACACACACACACACACACACACACACACACACACACACACACACACACACACACAAACACAGTGAAAAGTACACATAAACATACAGGCTCACTTCAAATGACAACAGTGTCTACAGAATGAAGTCACACGTAATGCGCATACAAAAACTGTAATGTACTGAACATACACACCGACACACTCACTGTACGGACAACCACATATTAGAAAAGGTAGTCAAACACTCTGCTCTCATCCAAGATGCGCACACACACTTGACAAATATTAACACCTGTTCACAGTTAAGAGGATAAGGTTAGTGCACTTAAGTGGCCTGTCCATCCCGCTACTGAAAAACTCTCATCTGATTGGCTGGTCTCCAAACCACCAACACGCTCAATGATTTAATTGCAACTTCAATCAAAACAACCAATTTGTTTAATCGGCGCTTTTTAAGTCCGCATTAGAAAAACACGGGGAGCGGAAAAACACAACGATCATCTCGTAGTCGTCTTAGCCATGAAATTATGCTTCGGATTTCAAACGTCGCCTTCCATGAGAGCGGAGGGGAGGGCGGCAAAGTCCAATCAAAAGTTCAATTATGTAAATGGAGATGTAGAGTGGATGGAACAATAAGGAAACGGGGGAGGGAGGGAGGGAGGGAAGGAGGAGGGGGAGAGAAAAAGCTGGAACAGGAGAGGAGAGCGAACGTAGCGTGAAAAATAATACACATTAACATACAAAGGAAATATCGCATTACTGTTGTAATCGCGGTGAGGAGGGGCTCCTTCCGAAAAGAGAGGCGTGAGAGAAAGTGTGTGTGCATGTATGTGTGACTGTAGACGCTGTTTCGGTAAAATCCGACGTCAGTTTACGTGCGTGTGTGTGCGTGTGTGTGTGTGTGTGTGTGTGTGTGTGTGTGTGTGTGTGCGTGCGTGCGTGAACAGGTGGAAAGACAACGTTCACACCTGAGAGCTCGCAGGGACCGAAGCTGCAGCGTTGGAGCTGTGCCACCTACCGAGACGGTATCAGACAGTTTGTTCCGTATTCTTTCCACAAATCGTTACACCACGGCTGTGTGTAATATCACAAAGTAGAAAAGAAATATGTAAATACATTCATCATGATGCTGATGTGGGGTGTGTGTGTGGGGGGGGGGGGGGCTGGGGGATGGGGGTGCTAGTGATCCACTTCGAAGCAGATATGCTTCCCATCTAGCAGTCAACTTGCAGGCCTTTCGGCAGTTGGCTACCGAGATGTAAAATGCAAAAATCAGGAAAACGCCGTTTCTCTTTCCAGGACCATTTTTTGCTTCCAAGGCCTATTTTGCTCCAAAGGCATAACCATGCAAAGGGAAAAAAAAAGAAAAAAAAAAAAAGAAGAGGCAGAACGGGTGAGGACAGACAAGGCTTTGAAATTGAAATAAAAACCATTCAGAGTAAGAAAAAAAAAAAACAACAACAACAACAACAAAAAAACATCATGGAATAACAGTTTTAGAGGAGACAGCAGACAAAGGAGTGACTGTGCCAGCTTGTAGTGTGCCCACCCGCCCGCTCGCTCGCCTAACGTGTAACATAGGGGCATAATGCGGTGTAAGCGCTGGCTTTAGCTTGTCATGGAAACGGCAGTAGCATTACCCACACTCACGCCTCTGCAAATTAGCTTTGGCTGGGGGGGGGGGAGACACACGCAGGGTGGGTAGGTTTAAGATCGAGTGTGTGTGTGTGTGTGTGTGTCTCTGAGGAGTGTGTGTGTGTGTGTGTGTGTGTGTGTGGGGGGAGTGATGGTAAGAGAGCTGGGATACTGTTAAGAACAAAACAAGACAAAAATCACTCATTGTCTAAATGTCCTACAGTCTCTTTTCTCCTCCTGTGGTCCACACAGATCTGATGGAAGATACGTCGAACTCCTTCTGGACCGATCGCTTCTCCTCCTTCATCCACTGATCACTACATCCAGGTCTCAAACGCTCATCTCTCTTCCTATATACCCCCTCACAATCTGTTCAGATGTATATATTTTGTGTAATCACGAATATGTATCTTGACTATGTGGATTTCAAAACCACAAGGCCACCCACATCTTCGCTCTTCCTCCACCTCCTCATCTTCCTCAGATAAATAAATAAGCTTTGGGAGAAGGAAGAAAAAAAGGGGTGCTGGAGGAAGGAGCGGGGGGAGGGGGGGGCTGGGGTGCTGCTCTTATAGATCTATACCGTATTAATCTCCTTTAACTGCCATCTTCAACAAACAAATTAGTGGTGCAATGGATTCAGAGATCAGCTGGGCTGATAACGCCGCCATTTATCAATTAATCTAAGCCTGGGCAGGGAAAACTCATTAAGGAGGCCACTTTAGGAATTATGTTCTGCAGGTAAAGAGGCTGTGATGTGTGTGTGTGTGTGTGTGTGTGTGTGTGTGTGTGTGTGTGTGTGTGTGTGTGTGTGTGTGTGTGTGTGTGTGTGTGTGTGAGTGTGTGTAGGAGGGGGTCTTAGCCCAGTAGAGGCTCAACCCCCGCACCACAGACTGCCATTGTCCAGTGCAGCGTGGGCTCCAAAGTGATGAGAGGGGTGATAGCACAGCCAATTAAAATGAACATAATTACAAAGTCACCCCTTTGACTCCTGATCAGAATACACATGCATCAACACACACATACTGGAGGAGGAAGGGTGTGGTGGTGGTGGTGGTGGTGGTGGTGGTGGTGGTGGTGGGGGGGGGGATGCTACACAAGAGGCAGGGAGGAAGAGAGAGGAGGATGAGGAGAGCATCCAGAAAAAAGAGTGGGGAGAGAGGTGTCAACACAGGAAAAGTTAAGAGACAAAGTTTAGAGGAGGAGAACGTGAGGAACTGAGGCAGTCGTAGCAAGGGGGAGGAGCTTCTGAGTCTGATCTCATGGACCAACTCATCTTACAAAGGAATCATTGATCACTGATCCGTCTCAAGCAATCTCTCATTTTTTTCTGGTTTTGTTTAGTTAATTTCTAACATTAAGACTGAGGGTAGTTTAGTTGTCACGTTTCGATCAATTTCGCAAATCCATTGAGTTGATGGCCACATGGAGACGTTGGCCCGTTAACGGTGCAACGTGACAGTTAGCGGATCGCCATGGTTTTACTTTTTTTTTTTAAAACCGCGTCAGACGAGGAAGCTGCAACCGCTGCGGGACGCATCCGCACATAAAAGCACCCGCTGCACAGCCGCTGGACGGACGCCATCGCCGTGTTTGTTCTGTGCATGAAACAGAGGGCACACAACCCACACTCGTATCAGGTAGAACATACCAAACAAAAGCCGGCAGATTTGTTTGCGGGTGACGCGTTCCAATGTTACGGTCGTTTACAGCAAGCCCACGACAGCGGCGTGCGATTTTGAGACAAACACTACGACCGTGTCACAATTCAAGTACTACACAAAGTAAGTGTACCAACATGTTAAGTGTACTAACGGAAGGATTCATTCTCCTGAATGTCTGAAATCAATCTCCGAGTTGACCAATCAATGCACAGAAGATTTCTGCAACCACTATCTTCAAATCATCTTAAAAACTGAAGTTAATCAATTATGCCTTTTGTTGGGACTTCTGCTATGCAGATGAAAAAAAAGAAAAAGGGAGTTAAAGTCGAGTAGCCTCTGTATTTAATCGGTACCTTCATCGTGCATCGTTAGCTACTATCTGTGCTTACATGTGCCACATACACACTAAACCAACAACCATTGTTATCTACGTTCTGATCGCATTATGACCAAGACAAGAGGTCAACCGCGCTCACGTCAAAGTGACAAAATAAAAGGCGAGGGAACGATGGCACTCGGTGAGAATGCCACTTAGTATTTCCTAAAGCACGTAAAAGCACACACCTGCATACCGTAACAGTCCGAGGAGGCGGGTGCTGGAGGGCTTTATGAAGAGGCAATTAAAGCCTTATCATTTTCTACACTCACTCTCCTTACCTCCAACACACACACACGCACACGCACACGCACACACTCGATTTGAAAGACAAATCACTGACTAATTCATAAGATACTTCCAAGCTCTTTTTTTTTTTTAATAATGGAGAACGGTTGGTTTAATTCAATTAAAACGGAGCAAGGGCCACTTCAAGATGACAGGAAGCGGCCTGGCTACGACTAAGTCCGTGCAGTTTTCAGGAATGTGCGGGGGGTCTCGGACCCTCTGGAGGTCCAAGGAGTTTTTCAAGTGCACGGACTTCTATCTCCTCACCTGAAGCCTCCTTAAAACCTCACCCCCCGAAACAACCCTGGATCCTTCTGGGTTTAAGCCCACACACACCTGGAGGACCGGGGCAGATTAAGACCAGATTAAGATAAAGTTACCCCTTCTTCGGCCGCTATGTCATTCAAACCGCTGGCCTCTGCGGCCACTGGATAGAGGGACACACAAGACAAAAAGGTTTGGTTCATTCACAAATACACACACACACACACACACACACACACACACACACACACACACACACACACACACACACACACACACACACACACACACACACACACACACACACACACACACACACACACACACACACACACACACACACACACACACAAAAGGACTTTCTGGTCATCCTCATAAGCCCTATTAGTCTGCTACAGAGCCTCTCATAGCAGACATCAATCATGGAGGGATTAGTCAATTCCCTCTCTAAATGAGTGGCAAGGGAAACTTCCCTTCAACTCTAAAGCAGGTCTCTTTCTCAGAGATTACACAGCGATTTGTTTTCATTTTGTTCCATCTTCATCGTTTTCTGTTTGACTTGCTTTTCATTTCTCTCTCCCTCGCTCGCCGTCTCCCTCGTTCTCTCCTGCTTGCAGCTTGTGAGGTAATCCTTGGCAGATAAAACTAAGGAGGACTTACCAAAGGCAGATTACAAGCGGCGCTTTGCGGAAGGCCCTTTTACACCAGTCGGCGCGGGTATTGAGGAGAGTGAGCTCTTCGCAGTGCTTAACTTGTGAACTCGACATGCACCCAACAGAGGAAGAGGTGGAAAAATGATAGCCGCATTACAGTAACTGGATCAAAATATATCCCTCACAACACACACAAGAAAGCACATTAGTACACACAACGCACACATGCTTGTCCTTTCACGGCAACACGGAAGAAAACTGAAATCGGAAGAGCGGCTGAATACGCTCCTATTTATTCACTTAAAATATCAAATGTATGAAAGGTTGCGGCCCTCTGAGACTTCGGGATCAACATTGTGTAACAGCACATCATTCCTTCCTTCACAAGTCTTTAATAAAATAGTTGCTCCAAAGACTTATTGATCATTTGTCAATAACTGAACCTTCAACATTTCCCTTCAACTTTTTTCAACTTGTGGAGACAGGATTCAAACAGCTGAGGTTGTTCAGTGGTTAGTAACGTCTTCTACCTCTCCTACCAACATGATGACAGCGATGCCCTGCAGCACTAAAAACAACAACGGGACGCCCGATGATTGGACCTCAACTGCATGAGAAAAAAAAAAAAGAAACTCTGGTCTCCTTCTCTCCCACAAGATCCAATGACAGACCACTCAGAGACTGCAAATAAGAGTTGGGGAGGGGTCCACAGTGGGAAAAGGCAAGACATTGAGAGGTAATGATTTAGCCTTACTCCTCTCAAGGATTATTCTCCTAATATTACACAGCTTATGGAAAGGCCAATGTGGCCAAGGGGAGCCACTGAGGCTTCAATGCTTTGGTCTCAGAAAGAGACCGCTATGCCCATTTCGCTGCTAATACCGATGCCAAGTTCTGCAATGTAAGAGACACGGCACTCTTCTGATCCCGTACTTTCACCCAGCAATATAGACCGGCTACACAAAGCACCGTATGTCTGGCAAAACGTTACATTTCATTCAGTACAATTAACCTTAATCAAGCAGGAATAGGTTCCCCATTTTCATCTCCATTCAACTATAATGAAAATACAGTAACTTGCATTTGATGTGTGACAATAAGATTAATATTTCTTCCATAAAAAAAGGAAGATTGTCTCTTTTTAATGTCAGCAAATGTAACAGCCTGCCGTGATCATAACGGAGAAGTCCAATACTGAAAAATACATAGTTTTGAAAAGATACATGTGAATCTATTAGGCTCCTACACCTCACTTTCTTCAGGTCCTTCATCTGAGGCTCTTTGTGGAAAGGTATGTCAAACTTATCAGAGAAGATGAAATAACTTCGGACCGGATATAACGATAACAAGACGAGAGACCTTGGAACGGGCAAAGATCAGAAGACAATAGACGACTGTCCTTGTCTCTTGGGCTCCCCTCTGTCCTCCAAAAACATCCCTCAGTCGTCACGGTAACCTCAGAAACACTTCACATCACGGCTGTGGTCCTCTCCTGCCGCGAACCTCGGTGAAAGCTAATTAAGAAATATCGCAGCCTTCTGCGAACTCAATTAAATAATGTTAATTTATTCTAATTTCAATTTGGAGGTAGTCTGAACTGAAGGAGGGGCTGTGAAAACAAAGTCTGGGAGAAGAAGGAGAGCTCTGGCCTCTGCCTCCCCCCCGGCACAGGAGCTCTCACAACCTGCAAAACTATTTAATTTGAACCCTTTGATTAACATTAGTAATCACAGAAGCCCTTCAACTGAAGGGGAGAAAGAAAACATACCTCTGGTGTTGGTTCACTTTCTTACCTCTGGAAGGAACGTGTGTGTGTGTGTGTGTGTGTGTGTGTGTGTGTGTGTGTGTGTGTGTGTGTGTGTGTGTGTGTGTGTGTGTGTGTGTGTGTGTGTGTGTGTGTGTGTGTGTGTGTGTGTGTGAGAAATAAAGAGAGGTAGAGGGAAAAGTGGTGATGACACCATGCAAGATTATGGTTATTACTTAGTTTGTGCACACATGAAGACACGCATGGAAATGGTGATATTAAAAGAGGGTAGATTAAAGAAACAAATAAAGAAAAGCTCACAAAAACAAATGGGAAAAGACACCAAAATAGGTCAAAGACAATCCTGCAAACCCAAAATACACTTTTCTATTTGGTAGTAACCTTTAGTTTATGAAGCAGTCAACAGTTCCAGGGTGTATTGTCTGATACAGCAACTTAAGAAGTGAAAATGTCTTTCAAAAATTCTTTGAGTAAATATTAAGATAATACAATAACTTTTTTGTCCAAACTTTTTTCCCACAGACATATTCCAACTTCCAACTTTTCTTTATATGAAAATAAGGCAAATAATTCATGAAGCGGAAACTTGATGAAAAAAATCCAAAGATCAGAGCATCTAAGTGTAGAGCGGTTCTGACTTTGGAATAAAGATGGAGATGAAACAAAAGGAGGAGCAGGGGATCACTGAATTACTGGGAGGGGAAGAAATCAGCCCCAGGGAAAAGAGATGGACTGAATCAGACCAGACAGAGCTCGCAGCCCGCCCAACAGGAACTCCCTCTGTTCATTTAAATTAATCCCGTAGACGTTTTTCATCCCTCCAGCTCCTTCACACATGCTAAACTTTAAACTTGACACATCGGGAAGATCTATATCTGCCAGACAGGACGTCGAGCATCTAACGAGAGACGGAAGTGCCACTTTTCACCAACCTCAAGAGAAATCCCTGAAGGTAGCTTCCTCACAGTATGAACAGTACACTCGGAGAAGAAAGTGGCATTTGTGGATGCTCAATGTTGACAACGGTGAAAAGAGCACAGTTGCGGATTAGAAAAGTAAAGACATTATCTTCTCTTTACAACCACCATCAGAGTCACCCAGAGCGAAGCACTTACTGTGGTCAAGCTCACCGGCAAACTGTAAGAAACTGGGACAGGAGATGACTGAAGGTGGTGTTATGAGTGTGCACCACAGTAACAATGAAAAATATATATACATATATATATACGGTCAACATTAGTAATTAAAAAGTCATCATATAAGCCAGATGCAGCTGTGTGAAACATTATAGTTAGACAACTTAATTCAGGGAGGTACTGTACTATCTGCATGTCCTCCTCAGTACCTGCTGGACTTTGCAGCGACCTGCAGTCATCATGCACGAAGAAAACAAAGGTTTCTGGAACCTCCACGGATGCTGCAGGTTGTCGCATTTATGTCTCTGTCCATCGACCCGCTGGTCTCATCCCCACATTTGAGTGGTTCTGCGTTGCCGTACATTTTTCTAAAGCTCCACTGGCAACAGTCCAGAGCGCCGAGCTTAATGTAAATCCAATCCACGTGTAATAACTGTGTACACAGTAAGTGGGCACACACCATATGTCCTGTAGATGCCCTGATTTTCCACAGGCTGGCGCTGAAGTGGGCGGTTTTAATGCAATGACAAGGTGGATGAAAACTACATCCAAAGGGAAAAGTTGAATGCTAAAAATCTGCTCAATTCAAAATTCAAACATGGAAAAGGACAAAATATTCAATGTCTCATTTTAAGTATATAATGTATACGTATTTTAGTGTCTGACATCACGATTTCCATTTGGTTCACACCCTTGTTCTCCAGTGGCATATCTTTCTCTTATCTTGAGAAATTCCCGGTGTGGTTATTGCCTATTATTTCTTGTTTTTTTTTCCCCTGAATATCTTCAAAGTGTGAGCCCAAACTCACAACGGGGCATCTTATGCTTCACTATCCGTTGAGTGTAACGACAGTGACCGCTCATTTAAAGCTTGTTCCACTGCTGCTCTTGTGTTACACCTTTACAAAGGAATAAATATGTAAAATAGAAATGGGATACAACACATGCTAATCTCTTTCGGTTAGCGAAGATTTCTTTGAGGAAAAAAAAAAAAAAAAAAAAAAAAAAATCATACGAGACATTTCAAAGCCTTTAGGGTAGGTTGTAAATGTATAACTGGATATGGCGGCTTTTCAATATATCAATTTCTATTCACATTCGGAGATTAGGCCTAGATGGCTGTGTGTGTGTGTGTGTGTGTGTGTGTGTGTGTGTGTGTGTGTGTGTGTGTGTGTGTGTGTGTGTGTGTGTGTGTGTGTGTGTGTGTGTGTGTGTGTGTGTGTGTGTTTATCTTAGCCATGCACACCATTTGCCCACATGAATAGCTGGTAAAAAAAAATAAAAAATAATATATATATATATATATTTAAATGAAGAATACACACCTCGCACACGCCTTGAGACACCTTGTATGGGAGAGGTAGAGGTTAGCTGTGTTTTGAGGGAAGGTTATATCTGCCCCAGCAAATATCCACTGAACTGAGCCTTAGGCACACTAGAAACTATAAGAACGGATACATGCATGCATGCCAGCTCGAGCACGCATTCGCACTCCGTCCACGTTCGTAGTGTGATGATGTGTTGGGTTTCGTCTTGGCCTCTCATAGTGGGAATGTCTCCTCTTAATCCTCTCTGACTTCATACATTCAAAGGTCATCTCGCAGCCCATGTGTAGGCTGTGGGGTGAGTGTGCGTGCGTGCGTGTGTGTGTGTGTGTGTGTCGTGGCACTTGGTGTGAATAAGAAAAAGAAACCTATTCACACTCGCTGTATATGTCAACAAACCCTGTAGGCCTATCCTTGTTTACTGTGAACATCCTATCTCTCTCGCTCTATAATTCCCCCCCCCACCCACACAGACACACACACACACACACACACACACACACACACACACACACACACACACACACACACACACACACACACACACACACACACACACACACTATTCTCCTGTCCTCTACCCTTCACTATCTTCCACATATTCTCCTTCATTGCACACCCCTCTTCAATCCTCACTCACAATTCATTCTCTCTCTGCCGCCCTCCCTCCTTCCACCCCGAGCTCCAGAGGCAGGGGCATCTCTTGGCGAAGTGTGGCCCACCACAGGCCACTGGCTTTGGGTAATTAAAGTGGTTTAGGCCCCCTCACCCATGGTCACAGGCAACTGCAGCTGGGTGATAAAGGCACTGTGCCATAATTACATGGACGGCCAGCATCACCGCCCAGCTACACTAAAACAGTCAGCTGGCCAGCTGCATGGGGTGGAGGGACCTGTGTGTGTCTGCGCGTGTATAAGTAACTGTACTGTGTTTGCATGTGGGTGTTGGTGTGTGTGTGTGTGTGTGTGTGTGTGTGTGTGTGTGTGTGTGTGTGTGTGTGTGTGTGTGTGTGTGTGTGTGTGTGTGCGTGTGTGTGTGCACACAGGGGGTCAACACCCCCTTGTGATCGCTCTGCTGTAGTTAAGCCCCCTGTGTTTAAGCCCCACACAGGCTCATTGAGCCCCTACACACACACACACACACACACACACACACACACACACACACACACACACACACACACACACACACACACACACACACACACACACACACACACACACACACACACACTTTTAACCCCCACCCCCCAGCCAATCATTCCTCACCAGTGGTCTGACTCCTGCCGTGAGTGTGTGTGACCATCAGCCATTTAATTACATCCAGCCATGATTTGCCTAATTTAAATAAATAAATAAACATATGAAAACACCCCAATAAACAAATACCTATATTCAAATGAGGAACCGGGGAGTTTCATGAGCATAAAGAATGGGGCAGGAGATGAGACCGTGCAGGCGGAAAAAAAGCTAATGTAAGGACCACTGGATGTGGACACACCGCCACAAACACACGCACACATACAAAACGCTTCAAGTCCCTCACTTATATTAGCACAGGCTGCAAAAGGAGAGGCACAATCCAGGACAGGAAGTAGAGCCCAGATAGGTGGAATTCAGGCATTTTAGGGTTCGATTCATCATCTTTGGTAAGCTGAGAAACCGTATCCAGGAGTTATTGAAATCTGACTTCAAATTCTGAAATCCTTCCTTGTGCGTCTAAGTTATCGTAAATCACTGTTGAAATTACACTATTTAAGACTGGGTGCTAAATCTGAATACATTTCGAGCATCGGAATTAAATATTATAACTGTTTAGTGTGTTTTAAAGGGAAATTGCTGGAAAAAACAAGTTAAACATTCATTTACCATCCTGACCCACCACATATTAAACCAGATACTGTTTTTCTTAAGAATTTATCACATTTGCTCTTTTCTTGTCACAAGCACCTGTGTGGCTGTCGTGGGGATAAATCAACTGTATAATATTCATGTGCAGTCTGCTTACCTTGGGGGAAGAGGAGGCCAGCTCTCTCCCCATCACTGCAGCCACCAGGCTGGGCCCGACGGGCTGGGCTCGCTCCCTGTCTGGGCCGGAGCTGGGTTTGGGGGGCGACGGACTGGGGCCGGACCCGGAGCTGGAACTGGGGGCCGCGGGAGCCCTCCTCTTCTGGCTGTTGGCCACGTCCAGGGAGGAGCCGCCAGCGGGGGGCCGCGTGGGGCTCGAGCTCCTCGGCTCGTAGAAGGGATTCGATCTGAAAATGAAGAGACGCGAGAGAAGACGGAGGAGGCAAGAAAAAACAGAAAGAACGAGTGTTACACAGATTTCAGTTTTTCTTTTAAATTGATGTGGTAACTGTGCACCGACAGGCGAGTGTGACATCATCGACATTTGTAGGAGCTTTTTCCTCAAAGACCAACAGTGTCTGTCGACACGTGACCAAATTAAAACCGTCGCCACTGGAACTATGACTGGTGTTTCTATTATTTTGTCCATCAAGTTTATTTCAAGAGCACGACAAACTGAAGCCTCCAAAAGTTGAAACAACACCACTCGAGGAAGACAGTTACACCGCAAAATATCTAGATTAAAACATCCTGCCAAGAATGATCAGCATTATCAGGATTATCTAAAAGACTTTTTATTTTTTTTGGGGCTCCATTGATAAACTAAACATGAGGAAATTGCTCCATGGAAACAAAGCTTCGGTGTAACACAATGAACGGCACACACAAGTGGCAAGTTAATAAAAGATGCAGGTGCACTGAGGTCAGGACTTGGTGACCTCATATCCTCGCTGACCAAGGTGGACTACTGACAGACAGGCAGGAGCACGACGACACACACACACACACACACACACACACACGCACGCACGCACGCACGCACGCACGCACGCACACACACACACACACACACAGACACACACGCGCATGCACACAAGCATCCACTGAAACACACACGCACACATACCAGAGTGTTATCAATATACAGGCATGCTTGTGGCTCTGAAAGCTGGGGCATGGCCTAGAGACATTCACTCAACATGCAACAAGCAATACTAAACAAACAAGGGAATTGGATGGAGAGGGTTGGGGTGTGTGTGTGTGTGTGTGTGTGTGTGTGTGTGTGTGTGTGTGTGTGTGTGTGTGTGTGTGTGTGTGTGTGTGTGTGTGTGTGTGTGTGTGTGTGTGTGTGTGTGTGTGTGTGTGTGTGTGTGTGTGGGGTGGGGTGGGGGGTTAAGGGAGAGAGTGAGAAAGAAGAGAACTGATTGACTAGGTATCTCCCTGAAAGAGGAGGTTAGAGCTACTCATTGTCTATGTAACCGCAAAGCGATGGAGGAGGGGAGGGGAGTGAAGAAAAGAAAAGCAGGCCGTGCCTACAGAAGAGCTTTAACAGACCAGAGCTGACTAAAAGACATGTGAAAGGGCTCCAGTCAAAACACAGCGCTGCCCTCTTGAACTTTCTATTCTGCCGAGGACTGCTCCCGATGTAAGAGACAGACGGAAGAGAAACACACCAGTCAATAACCGGGCTCTCTTTAGACAGCTGAGAGGGCTGAAAACATACAGATATATCTGTGCGACAGCTTCGCTCAGCGGCCGGGTTTACATTTACAATTTAGGCACAGCCGCTCTTCTGGAGAGGTCACACACGGTCAGGGAAACTTGTTCTGCAGAAGGATCCCCCACGGTGTGACATTTTTAATTTAATTTCTCAGCCACATATTAAATGTTATCATGAAAGCTTGCTGAGATGCATACAGATATCTTCTTTTTGCATGTTTTTATTCAAATATTAACTCAGAATTTGCCAAATCACTACAAATTCAGGGCCTGTTCATGGAGTACCCTGCCTTCGCCCAAGGTCAGCTGGGTTTGGCCCTCCTGTGACCCAGTTCAGGACGTAGTGGGTGGAGATAATGTATGGACAAAAAAAGTGATTTAAGGATGCATGTTTACTAAAAATTTAAATTCAAGTACGTCATCTACTAATTTAAGACAAAAGAATTTTGTTTATAATGGAACGGTGAATTCATGACTCCACTGAACTGGCAGCACAAGACACTGATGTAACGTCCAACGGGAAAAGGAAAGAGGCGAGGAAAGGGAAGGAAATCAGGGATGAAAGAGGAGGAAGGTGAGATAAAAAATTAGCACAATTTGGGAGGAAGTTAGGGAGAATGCAAAGAGGGAAAGTATGGGGCAACAAGTTGATAAGAAGGAGGGAGGGAAAGGGGGGGGGTAATGAAGGAGGAGGGAGACAAAGTTAAAGAATGCAGTGAAACAACAGGGCCCTTGTTCCCGTTGAAAGAGCTGCCTCGTCACTTGGCTCTGTCCTGGGTGGGGGGTTGAGGGGTGGGGGTGGGAGGTCTACAAGTACCCCTCTATAAGGAAGGGTCTTGCAGGGCTTGGCCTACCAATGGTAACCGAACTAGGCCGTCTGGTGCCTCACTTAGTGGGTCTAGTGCGGGCTACTTATGGGGACAGAAACCATGTCAGGAAGCTGTTTTGCAAGCAAGTGAAAAAGTGTAACTAACTCCAATTAAAATGTAAAAATACAACAGGATGAAACGTGCCAGGTGCACACTCCTCTGTCAATGGCATTCTGGCATCAAGGCCTCAGGATTTAAAATTTCTGCATCATAAAACACAAACACAACTGTAAAAAAAATAAAAAAATAAAAACGGATTAAATAAAGAAAGTCTTACTCGTCGAGCTCCTCCTCCTCGTTGTGAGAGGTGTCCGCGTACAGGTACTTGCTCATGTCAACGGGCCGCACACCTTTCCTCTGCCTGGGCTTGGGGGGTTCTGGGTCCGGCTGGAGGTCCGCGTCCAGGTCGGGCTCGTCGAAGGGATTGCTGGGGGGCGTGTGCGTCTCCGGCTCGTCCAGCTCGCTGAACGGATTCGATAAGTCGTGGTCGTAGAAGGACTCGTCGTCGACCCGCTGCCGTAAGACCGGCTGGGCAGAGGGCTCTGTGAGACAGAGAGAGAGGACAGAGAGCGCTGACTGCATGCTACAAACAAACCTGACAAAAGCTTTGGTTTCTTACCATATAATAATTATTATTAATTATATTATTAGAGCAAGACAGCACAGGGGAATTCAAATAAATGCAAATGTAGTCCTGGGAATGAACTAAGCATTAAGTCTATTTGACTCTAAATATATTTGCCCTCCAACTGATCTCTCCATCCATCTCCTTATAGCTATTAACGTATGTATTTTGTATTTAGATCACCTGGAAGACGCAGGACTTGCATTTTCCGGCACATGTTGCGTGGTTATTTGTTGGAGCAGGAATTTGAAATATTATAGTTATCACCTACATTTAGCTATTTAACAATTCAAACACTCTTATTGTGTGTGCTGATCCACGAACTGAAAATATCAGCAGGTGTGTTGCTTCATTCAGCTGCTACTAAATGAATAAAAAAAAATCCATGTGTATGGATATATAAAAAAATAAAAATAAAAAAACATTCTAAAGAAAGTAAAACTGAAGATTTTAGATTGAATATCAGATCAAAGACGACTTAAACAAGCAAACAAACAACAAAGTGGGTTCTTCGTGTGTAGGAGCATGACACTCAAAGAAAACAAATAAAACACACGGGCACACCTGGCTACTCAGGTGGTCAGACGAAAATATTGGTTTAGCTGTCTGAGTGAAAGCATTGAAGCCTGCTGTAGTTACACATGATCACACGCATTCACGGTATGTGCGCATCCAAACCGTAAAGTTGCATTGCGTGACATCCCACAGACGTTATGGCAACAGTACTAATAAGATCAAAGACGAAAAGCCGAAAAAGAAAAATCAAGAGTGGCTAAATCAGACAGTGACGTACCTTCGTCTTCGGGATCACCGAAGGGGTTGAGGTGGTTGGGATGGAGGTCGTCATCGGGATCGTCGAAGGGATTGGTGCTCATGGCGAGAGCCGTTTCCGGATCCTCGTCTTCCAGGAAGTTCAGCTTGTTAATCAGCTCTGTCGCCACAGAGTCCAACACAAACGGGGAAAAAAAAAAAGTCATTTAAAAGAACAAACTACAGAGTCCAAACAGCCACACAACAACACATTTCCAGCAACACAATGAACACAAATATTCACAAACCCTAAAAATACCACACAAAAAAAACCTGCACTTTGGAGTGAACCAGGAGTAGAAAGACCTTTAAGTCTTGCACAAGTAATCCCTTCACAGCCCTCAAACTTCTCTGTGTTCCTCGGCCACCTCGGCTTTCTTCAATGGATGTGCAACAGTTGATTTCTGGGGGAAATTTGTGTGGTGTGGAGGAAGGGGGTTACTGTGGGAGACAGTGACGAAAGCACAGAGTTGCTATAGAGATCCTGGCTGCGGAGCCTAAGGCTCATCAGCTTTATCTTCATCATACTCACTGCGGGTCAATCACATGCTGCCGGGGTGTGGGTCATTTTGAAAAGAGAGTAAATATGTCTGAAGTAGACGCCAAGAATTGCCGCTGAGAGCGATGTGAGAATCTGAAAGAAGGAAGTGCTGCGAGTACGCGTCCCTCGGTCTGCATGTAGTGTGGCCGTGTGAAGTGGCGGTGGCTGATAAACACATTTTTTAATCGATAACCGGGATAGCTTTACCTGCAAAGCCCCCCCTCTGAAAGCAGCGCGTTCCTCTTCTCCCTGTTATCTAACAGTCAGCTACCAGGCGCATTACCGCCACCTTCAGACATAGTGACACATTACCAACCGGGCGCCTGTAGTTACCTGATCACTAATCAATTTGGTAGATTATAACGACCATTTCGAAATTCGAGGCCCATCCCGAGTACTAATGAATGGATACATCAATTTTAGACGCTGGAACAGAACTGAGCATTGGATTTGCGTTGACTTGTGTTTTGCACACACTTTACTGCAGACGATGAACCGATGAAACCATCTGGGAATAAAAACATGCACTGTTGGCCCCTCGCGGCACCAAGTTTAAGACCCCCAATTAGATGCAGAGGACTTAAAACAAGATGTTAAGCGACCCAAACCCGCCTGCATCTACTATAGCAACGTGTCTCACAAGCTTGAGAATACCACATATCCAAAACTCACAATTCAAGTGAGAAGAAATACACTTAAATCCATTTGAAAACAATTTTTATTCTTCTTTTTTTTTTTTTTTTTACAGGAAGAGTTCATTTAAATACCGTTTACCTCGTTTGGTTCACTACCAATTGCAGTAAAAAATAAATAAATAAATAAAAGGGGAGGGGGGGGTCACACTGTCATAACACAACCAAACAAACAATATAAACCAAAACAATGAACACCAAGTGATGTGTTCACAACACCACGTACAGCACATCACCACACGGACCAAGATCAAATGTAATAACACATGACCACAACACGATCACAGTACCGGTGTCAAGGAGAATCGAGGGATGGACGGGAGGAGAAAAAAAAAACAATACAAGAGGAAGGCTGGAAAAGGAAGAATTATTCAAACCAAATATATAGATTAAAAACTGTGGAAATGAATGGCAGGGTAGAGGTGACACAATGTCGAGGTGACACAGGGATGAGGGAGGTGAAAGAAAGGTGAAAAAAGACCTTGGGAGGAAGCAGCAGGCTTAGCTGTTGCTTTGTGTGCTCGCTTGGGAACACCACCACCATCATCATCATCATCCCCATCTAAGCAGCTGAGGGCATTCAACTGGTTTACAATCTCTGCAAACGACAGGGCCATACAGGAAGGAAGGGAGGAAGAGTAGCAGTGAACAAGGCAAAAGAAAACAACACACGCAATCCAGCATGTCCACACACAACCACAAACTCTGTTGAATTACATACAGACATATAGCAGTCCCTCCAGGTCCACCAGATCGCAAATGATTAACGCCGATTCAAGCAAACTCAGCAATATTTGTTTGAGCTTTTCAAAATTCGCACGATTTTTCCCCAAAAAATGTTTGTAACTTTAAGCCCCGTGGGTCTCAAAGTTCAATAAATAAGTAAAAAAAAAAAAAAAGATTACAACTAAAATATCTTTATGATGTGCAGCAGGAAGTGACACTTAAAAAAAAAAAAGAAAAAAAAAGGCATTTTTCTTTCTCTAGATGCAATTTTTTGTCTAATTCTGGCAATTTAACACAAAACAAAACAAAACAAAACAAAATCACTTAAAACTGCGAATAAGCCCGACGCAAAATCACAACAATCACAAAAAAACTTTGCGAAACCCTGGAGGGACTGATACAGAGTTAAAAAGAGGGCACACATTTCAGCATAGATTGTAGGCCTCTGTTTGTTTGTGTGCAGTGTTACTAAACAAATATGGAGCTCTGTAATAGCATGTTGTCAACACTATAAACTTCCAGCAAACAAACTGCTAGTCTGGCTTCAAAATGAAGATATATCTACTTTGCATCTTTTGATACTCACACACACACACACACACACACATATTTATAGAGATTTCATCATTTACATACGCATATACAAAAGACATCCAGTAGGTTTTAGGGTGTACGCATTGGTTAGTGTTGCTCGGGTAGCTTGCTGCCTTGTTCCATAGGTAGCACGCAAAGAGGAATATGATAGTAGGGAGTTTTGGCAGCTTTGCCCGGCCCTTTGATTCAGAGATACGTGCTAGTGAAGCATCGCCGTAGCGATCAATGCATATACATATAAATGAGATGAAGAGCAGGGAGGGGAAGAAGAAGAAAGGGGAGAAAGCATGAAGCTTAACATGAAGAGGTGGCGCTTTGAAAAGTTGGATTAAGCAAAGCAGGAAGCATCGGGGGAGCCCCCCATACATTAGACCACAGAATGAATCCCCGACATGTACGTATGGGAGGAGGCAACCCACCGTCGGTGTACCAGTCCAACCAAATCACAAGGAGGAGGAGAAAGCGAGGGACGATGGTGGGGGTGGGAGGTAACGAGGGGTGTAAGGAAATCAAAGTCAAAAGCAACAGAAAATACCCCGAAGCTGTCAACACACGGTAAATAAAGCTCATGAATTTACAAATTAACAGTTGTTCTAATGTGGTGGAAGCACAACTCGCAGATGCATAAAAGTGAGAAGAAAGAAGAAGAAAAAAAAAGAAATCGAGAAAGAAAGAAGCAACGTTGATGCCCCACATGAAGCCTCGGTTATTTCAGGTCTGGGAGATTATTCAGGGGAGGGGAGGAGATTTTATTCACCAGGTTAAGTTTTCAGGTTGAGAAATTCATCTTGACATTTACAACGTGTTGATTTTCGAGCTGCAAAATGACTCGTATGTACGATACTTACCGGCATCTGAGCTGTGACTGGCAGCAAGAAAAAGTGTTATTACTGACCAGGAACACAATGCTGTTACGGTGCCAAATGGCTGATTGCTTAAGAGGGGAATTGCTGGGTTTCTCACTACGTGAAGCACCTTGAGATGACTTATGTTGAGATGTAGCGCTCTATAAATAAAACTGAATTAAATCAAAATCCCAGCAGATTTATTTCAGTATATCTGTCAGATATAAAAAAAAAAAAAAAGTGCTTTCCCAGTTTCTTTTAGTTTTTTTTTTTTTTTACCTGTGATCTTGGCTGCCTTCTCCTCCTGGTTAACCCTGTTCTCCTCGTCCTCCTCGTTCTCCTCCTCAAAGTCGTCCAGGTTGCCAATGTCGGCCTGTTTCATGCTCATCAGGCTGGCCAGGCTCTGCATGTCCTCATCACTGGACCAGAGAAAACACACACACACACACACACACACACACACACACACACACACACACACACACACACACACACACACACACACACACACACACACACACATCTTTTAATACAGATAAATGACATTACTGTGACATAACCTACATAGATAAAGAACTAGCTGAGATACAAACGGAGAGAGAAGAGCCATATTGCATTAATAGATGAATGAATAAATGAAAACTAACGCATCAGAGCTGTTTTCATTTCAACCAAACATCTCGAACAAAGACCAATTGCTTGATCGAACAGGTGAATTATAACAGCGCTCTATTCTTTAACTCTTAAACTTCAGACCATCATCTCTGCACCTTCTAAACACCCAACACTTCACTCCTCACATTTTTCAGCTTTTGACCCCCCCCCCGACCTCTCCTCCTTCACCCTTTTCCCGTCCATTTCACGATGCATCACGGTCTATATTCCGTCTTGTGTTTTATGTATTCGTCTGCTGCTGCCCCCCCCCTCTCCCCACACACACCCTCCAGTCCCTCGATACCGCCGCTCCATCATAATCGCTGCATTCTCCTCTCTGTTCTTTGTGTTTGGTGTTTCCCAGGCCCACGGGTTCATTTGAACTGGTGTGATGGAGTTTGTTTGTGTGTGGTCGACATCATTCCCCGAAGGGTTAACAAGGGTTACGCGCCATCGACCCGCCGTCCGCGCCACAACAAAGGCCTCGCTGCTCTGCTCCCGCTCAGTGTGTTTGTGTGTTTGTGTGTGTGTGTGTGTGTGTGTGTGTGTGGTGGTGGGGGCGTCTTTAAATGAAAGTTGCTGCTATCATTTTGGAATGAATAACAAACACTGTGATTGGGAGTGTGTGCCCTCAAATGAAAACTTGGTGATATAATATGAGAAAACGAATGAAAAGCGCCCTGCAAATTAAACCGATTTATAAAAAGATACATACAGTGAACAAACACAAGAAAATGACACTTTAATTGTCAACTCACAGCTGATTAGATTTGATATTTTCCAGAGCTGAGCTGTGATTCTGACAGACCTGCAATCAAAACTTCAATAATGCAATTTCCCAAACATCTCTGGTTAAAAATGACATGACAGAGCTGGACGTTTAATGAAAAACGTACTTTCTTTTATTCTGCTTAAACCACATCTCTCGCGGTTCGTCGAACTCTTAGCCAAAACTAATCACTACAGTATCGAGCATCACGCCGGCATGTGTGTCAGTGCGTAAAACGAGTAAGAGAGGAGTTCAGTTGCAACTAGTTAACTTTAAAATCCCTCTTAAATGTGTCTCACTTTCGTGGCTTCATTTGAAACGGAGGAGATTTCTTCCCAAAAACAGACAAAACCTGCACGAGCGGAGAGAAACGTCGGACGAGGCGACGACGCGAGAAGACTTACGTGGCCTTTCCCTCACGGAGGAAGATGCAGGAGAGGGAGAACTGCAGCGTGGCCGACACCACCTTCTTGGACAGGGGCTTGAACTTGAGTTTGACGTCCGTCTGCGTGGGCATCGGGCTGGCGTACTGCTTCATGTTGATGCTGCTGGTGGCTAAGGCCTTCCTCCGCCCCGACGGAGACTCCTGCGACACGGAGAGAGAGAGGTGGACCGTGAGGCTACAATCAGGAGAATGCAGGCGGTTGATTGACAGAATATTGTACTGACGCCGCAGGGATTAAAAAAAAAAGGAAAAACAAGAGAGAAGGCGGGAGAGAGGTGTACTTGGTTTTGTTTCATTGTTTTACAGTATTCGAGGTTTGGTAAAGTGCAGGACGTACAACACATTTGAACTGATGTGATCACAGAATCAGGTGTACGTACATGTCCCCTGTTTCGCCGGTAAATCCAGAACATGCTGGAAGTGGTTCCCTCCCGTGTCCCACATTGTAAATTCTGCTGTAAAAACCCTCCCTGATATTTCCTATCAAAGGTCCACGCTGCAGCCATTTCTGCTGTACTTCTTTTTTCTTTTTTTTTTCCCGAGATGCGCTCTGGGCCAGGGGCGAGCAGTCAAATTGGAATTTGGGAATATGCCACAGACCAGGTGATAAGAGTTATAGAATCAGTGACATGGCCCCGTGTGTGTGATTGTGTGTGTGTGTGTGTGTGTGTGTGTGTGTGTGTGTGTGTGTGTGTGTGTGTGTGTGTGTGTGTGTGTGTGTGTGCTTACAAGCCGCTCACCAGAGGACTGCGCGTTAAAAAATAAGAACCGCCGGAGAGCCTTGTCACTGACTGCTAGATATGGAAACTGAACAGTTGGGGATGTTCCAGCCTTTTGTCTGCCCTCCCTCCAACAAAAAAACCCAAAACTGATGGGTTTTGTCTGCTGCAAGTCTGGCCATGGAAGCACCATGCTGTCAGGGAATATCAGACCGGTTCACCTCCTCGCTGTGTCGATATCACTGACATACCACGTCCCTTTCCTTTCTTTTCCCTCTCCTCTCTTTCTGTTTTTTTTAGTTTTTTTTTAAAAACTGATTCTGGTTTTGTGATGAGAAACTGCCACATTTCCCCGGTTAAACGATATCTGTTCATTTGCATTTGGGAGGAAGGTACAGATCTCAGTACAGAAAAACATCGTGAGGATCACACACTGGTGTGCACACACACACGCACACGCACACACACGCACACACACACACACACACACAAGTCCCTTCACAGGCCATGTGGAATGAAAGCAGCAGGCAGCAGTGCAACACATGTTCTCCCTTTAAATGTCTGATTTTTGCTTCCTCTCTCTCCCTTTTTGTCTCTATTTCACTGCATGGATGTCTAAAACCAGCATCTAACTGTACACACACAAAACACACACGTTTCTGGTTTTATACCACAGAAAAATACCTTCTTGTCTCCGCTGCGAATCGAGCCCCGAGGATTCATCCTCTCATGCGCACAATACCGAACACAAGCAGAGCAGCCAGCTCCCTTTCACACTACAGCGGTTTGAGAGCACATATACATATGCACATACACTCTGGCATATACGCCAGATAAAGCGATACGAGCTCTTTACGTTGCCCGTTTCGTGATGTCTTCACACACTTACACACACAGAAAAACATACACACACCTCAGACGCTCCGGCTCTGTGAGGAAAACTCGATCTCGGCCTTATCGCCGAGGACCGCAGGGTATTCATGCAGATACACACATACATACGCACAGGGACATACACACACCGAATTTCTATCACTACAGAGTAGTAAAGCTTTTAGTAATATAGTGAGAAGCGAGGCTTCAAATACAGATTACAAATCTACAGGACAGCCAAAGGAATACCAACACCGTGTGTAAATGTGTACGGTGACTTTTATCCGAACTAATAATAGTTATTAAACGTTATTATGCGTGCCGGGTTTCAATGAATTACATTTATTGTGGTTGTAAATAGGCAAAAACGTGAACACGATGAAGAATGCAAGTGATGTGAATAATATCATCATGACATAAAACAGAATCTGGATGAGTCATCGGTCATCAATGAATATCCTTTAATTCCAACAAAATGCAGTAATCTGACAAAACTTTCTGAGATAACTCCGTGGTTGGTTGTCGTATCACCGCACAGAGAACCGTGTCCCCTTCTGGACATTTAGTCTTTGTTGCTTTCCAAAAGATTTTCAGTTTGTTTTTGTTTTTTTTGCTTGCAACGTTTTCTGTTCTTGTCAGTTTTTCAGATTTCCTTTTTTGACTCGTTTGCACGATCCAACATATGATCTCCACCGTAACAACCACAGTGGTCGGCACCACACTTGACGTTATCGCCAATACGAGGCCGTTCTAATATTAAACAACCAATTTATAACTCATTCAAAATATCTTTTCGATTCGGGCTTTCACTCTTTTAAGTGAACGCTGCTGGACGAACGGCTGCGAAGGGGTCAACGGGGTCAAAAGCTGATAATGTGAATCCCCCAGAAGCACAGAGGAAGTTGGGAGACATAAAACCGAAAATTGTTCAAGCAAAGATGATCAGAATCTGCTTCTCTCACCTCTGTCCCTCCTTTCCATTCGCCAACCCCTGCCAACATTCAACCGTATATCTCATCTAAACCTCCTAACCTCCCATCTCTGCCCCCTCGCTCCTTCCTCGCTCCTCGCTCCGACCAATAATTAAATAAAAACCTACGACCGACCGGCTACAGCGAGGCCACTTGACATTTCGCGCTGACATTTGAGCCTTGTAGTGTTGGCTGGGGGAACATAATGACGTATCATTGCCACACCGCCAACCCCTAAGATTGTCCACGGAACAGCCCATCAGGAGAGGAAGAAGATGAGGAGGGAAAAAAAAAAAAAAAAAACCCTCTCTCTCCACCTCTTATCTCTCTGCAGATTACACTCTGGCTATTATACTAAGTTAATAGCGCATGTAGATACTTTATGAATGAATTTGCCAAATGCACCAAACACTTAAGAAGAGGGGATTTAGCAAAACGGAGGATGGGGAGAAAGAGGGAGGAGGAGGGGTGGGTTGGGGAGGGGAGTCTTGAAAAATAGGAAATACTTAAGGATATGCAAATACTCCCCCCCGCTAAAGAATGGAAAAAACGTTTCAACAGATTTGAGAAGGGGCAGCAAACAATGGAAATCTGCTCTATTTCCCCGGATGCTACTTGTCAATCAATGTGTGTGTTTGAGAGAAGGTGTGGGGTGGGGTGAGGGTGGGGGTGACTGGGATTAGGGGGACTAGGAGGTTGTGACAATGTGTAAAATGAAAGGGAAGGACAATACAGAAGTTTAATTTATTACAGAGAGGATGGGACTATCAATAAGCTCTCTCTTTTCTGAGCCAGGAGAATGACTAAATACCTGAAAGTGTGTGTGTGTGTGTGTGTGTGTGTGTGTGTGTGTGTGTGTGTGTGTGTGTGTGTGTGTGTGTGTGTGTGTGTGTGTGTGTGAGGGAACAGTAGGAGAGAGAGAGAGAGAGAGAGAGAGAGAGAGAGAGAGAGAGAGAGAGAGAGAGAGAGAGAGAAAGACAGAAAGAGAGAGGACAGAAAGGAGGAGGGAGGGAGGGGTGATGGCTGTATGCTGCCCCCTAGCTGCATCTCTTCACAACTGCAGTCAGCGCGTCATTAAAGGCCGACGGTTGTTGTGTACTACACTTACACAAACCAGGCTGTTCATATAAAATGACAACAACCACACCTACTACCTACAGTTACTTTTAAATTTTTTTTTAGTGCCTGATTATTCTTTATAAATGCCAATCAAGGAGGGTGTGTTTGTGTATCTCAGGAGTACCAGTCCTGCCCCTCTTCCCCTCGTGCCAGCTGGCCCGGGATCGATCCACAGATGCTCCCCTGGTGGGGGGGCAGGGGTCAGGGCGGGAGGGTGCCCGGGGGTCCTGCTGAATCCCTCTGCCCTAAAATGCCAATGGGACGGGGCCGGTGAAAAGGAGGGGTAGGAACCCCCTTTTGTCACCAAGAGATGGATTAATTAGGCTGAGTGCGAAAAAAAAGAAGCCGGCTTCTTTGTTTAGACCTCATCTGATGAACACAAAACAACAACAAAAAAAGAAGAAGTGTCCAACACATACACACGTCAATCAGCTAATTGCTATTTTAACAGAGGTCACCAGTCCTACCTGCCTTCTAATTTGAACAAACATGATGAATGCCCCCTATTGATCCATATACCATGACTCAATTCACACGTTAAGTATTCATTCCTACAAACAATTACTTAAACTTATCAAAAGAGGCTCAAATTCTACTTTCCCGCATTGTTCCCCTCTATTGTATCCTAACAACTAGTCAATAACCGAAGTGACTGTGGTAGATGTTCAGTGTGTTGTTGAGGGAGACAGGAGTATAAAAAACATTGGCTCTGGTATTACAACAGTGATGAGAAGTGATGACTCACTGGTTCCAAATCAAGCAGATGATTATCTGACTTAAGCCTGATACCACACAACAAAACAATACTGAACTGTGGAACTAAGGGACAACGCGAGGTCATCTACACTCCCAACTACAAACGACACGAAAAGTCACAGGTGACGCATTTACGACACGGATGTTCTCGTTTCTCCGTCTTGCCAAATTCTCCAATTTTTCTTTCCCTCTAATCTTTTTTCTTGTTATTAAATGCAAAGCTCTGTGAAACAAAACCTAAAACTCAAAAGGGGGATAACGTGGACTAGAGACTAGAGGCTATAAATGTTTCCACTCCTACAAAACAACTGTACACAGGCCCTTATTTTGTAATTTGTATTCAAAAGATTCAGAAAAAAAAAAAAAAAAAAAAACTCAATTTACCCTATAGAATAACCCCGAGGTGGCACCGATTAGCCCTCCACACCCCAAAAAAAAAAAAAAAAAAATCAGTGGGCTCCGTCTGAATTCAGCAGTCAGCAGATTGGAGGTGGGAGGCACGGTGCTGTTCCTCTTGCCTCAAGGTCACAGTTATTGGAAATGGAGACATCCAATGTGCTCACATCTCTTTTTGAATCCGCACACAATGGAGTGATTCCTCTGTGTCAATTTGGCCTCCCCTGATAACCGATAAGGCAGAGCTTTTTACATACCACCTATGAATGCTGCACTATAGGCGTTATAGACACACACACACACACACACACACACATACAGATTAAGACCAATTTATTCATCTGCTACTATTATATGTGAGGATTTATTTTTTCCTCCCCGAGCAGTGTGTCTGTGTGTGTATTTTAAGGGCAACAATAGACATAAAAGCCATGCAATACTATCACTTTGGTTATGCGAATTACAATAACAATGGTCTTAATAATGGAATGAACTGTGCAAATGGCTTTTATGTGTATTGTTCATGGACACACACACACACACACACACACACACACACACACACACACACACACACACACACACACACACACACACACACACACACACAGATAGAGTCTCGCACACACAAGTAGAAAAAAAGGACCACAGGATTTTTTTTTTTCACACTTACTTTACCCACACTGTGGGTCAGATTTAAACTTAAAAACCCACAAAATGGAAACACGTTTCGCTGATCAGCACCTCGTCCCCGGAGGGGGGGGAGTGAACATGAACAGCAACAACAACAACAGAAAGCAAAAGGTTGACAAACAGTCAGGGGAAAGTGTGAGAAGAGATTGAGTGAAGAGGGCGAGAGGAGAGCGATTAGTCCCAACAAGAGCGGGATTAGGTTTGTTTTAGAGGAAAGGATGTCAGATTACAGCACAGCGAGTGTCGTAGAGTTGGATGAATATGGTTTAGGATGGCAGAGAGTTCTAGACACCGAATCCTTTTTTTGTTTGACACGGGAGAAACTGAATATGGGACAGATGGGCGTGTGCCGACGCTGCCAAGAACAGGAACAATCAGTTCTTCACTTCTTCAGACTTCACTCTTGAGACCAAACAAAAGAGACTGAATGGTGATGGTGGGGCAGACACGGACACACACACACACACACACACACACACACACACACACACACACACACACACACACACACACACACACACACACACACACACACACACACACACACACAGCAAAAACTGTAGACAGAAATACAGCTGGAGATCCTGGTTTAAGGCTCAATGAAGGACCCAGACACAGGATTTAACAAATTATCAGTGTTTTCATATTGTCACTGATAGATGATGATGATGATGATGATGTTGATGATGATGAGAACTTCCTCTAAGCAAGCTGCAGTTAATTAACCTGTATTTTGGTTCAACAACTACATTATAGAACAACTATGATGTGAATTCAGCTGTGTTATAAAGAGTGTATGTGATGAAAGTGGATGAAAGCTTGAAGTAAGACAAATTTAAGAGATACTTTAATATCAGAAGGGGAAAAAAAATACAGTTTGTACCTCAACATGTCAATCTAATCAGCGGCACAATTCAAACCAATATAAAAGCTCGAGTTTGGCCATTTTTTTTAATCTAAACTAGAGCCATGTGAAAATATTTTGACATGATTTCTTTGATCAAAGGAGTCTTATATTGTAATTTAAAAAGCAGTCCAGTCAATTACCAGTTTTTCGGTTGAAACCTGTCATTGTATTTTTTACTGTACGTAAGAATACATCTTTTATGTCACCGCTCTGCAACAGGGTGGACAGTTATTTGCTAAAATGCTCTCATTCGTACCTGAACGGACTCTCTTGGGAAAATGGAAATCCCAGATTCTCCCTTTAATTCATTCTCATCAGATTTATAAATAGATGATATTGCTTGGTCTGCCATGTGTGCAGCCAATATTTTCTGTGTTGTGAGACTCCAGTTATCATACATATTGATGATTAGTCAACAGAGAAAGCATTACCATGTGTGTGTCTGTGTGTTTAAAAGAGAGGATGGTGTGTGTGTGTGTGTGTGTGTGTGTGTGTGTGTGTGTGTGTGTGTGTGTGTGTGTGTGTGTGTGTGTGTGTGTGTGTGTGTGTGTGTGTGTGTGTGTGTGTTTAAAGAGAGAGGATGGTGTGTGTGTGTGTGTGTGTGTGTGTGTGTGTGTGAGAGAGAGAGAGAGAGAGAGAGAGAGAGAGAGAGAGAGAGAGAGAGAGAGAGAGAGAGAGAGAGAGAGAGAGAGAGAGAGGAATGCCTTTAATGTTGGGTTGTCTCTGATGGCAGCACATGAAAGGAGAAGAGTCACAAACCAACCAGTCCTTAAAAGGCCTAATCCTTAACTGGGAGAGTAGAGTGTTTTACTGGGGAGTAACCTCTTGCTAGGTTGCAACAACACACACACACACACACACACACACACACACACACACACACACACACACACACACACACACACACACACACACACACACACACACACACACACATTAAGCGGACACCTGCACTATTCTAGAGGCTTAACAGAGTTAATGAAATCTCCAGATATAATGGTCGTCATCTCTACCGCACGCAGCCAGAGCCCAAGTCAGCAGGTTTAAGGAACTACCACATTGTTTTTTTAAATAAATGGTCTGGCTCCTGTGGCATTCGTACTCCCATGACCTTCCCAGTGAGATCAGACTTGATTTAAATGTTCATAATATTGTTTCGTGCCATGATTGACTCTGTTTTTCTAGCATTTCAGCCATGCTGCGGCTACACTGGACATTTATATCAAACCAATTAAACAACGTGCAAAAATAAGTGTTTATGCTGCGAAAGAAAAAGCTGGAAGCCAAAAATTATTTTGATTTTTTTTTTTTTTTTGCTTGATAAATGACCAACAATTCATTAACCATGACAAATGTTTCCATGTTAATGTGTGGATCAATTAATTGGTTACATGATATCGGCTATTTTGCTTTAGATTTTCTAATTAGCCCGGATCATAACTCATAACGAGCCAAAAATGCTTAGATAGACATGATGCCAGTATCTCACTTCTTCTCTTTCTGCCCCTCCCAGCCAGCCAGCCTCTCCTTCGTCTTATCAGTGTGTCCAGGGTGCCCTCCTCTTTCCGACTCTCTGGGTCTTTCTTTAGGGTGGCCCCTCAGTGCCCCACACATACACTCAGACCCAGAGCATGCACTTCAGACAGGGGGCTAATGGGAAAATAAATTACCAGCAGGCAAAAGCCCTGGCTCTGCACTTCTGCTGGAGAGAGAAAGGGACAGGGGGTTTGGAAAGAAAGGGGGGGTGGTCAAGGAATGGAAAGAGAGAAGGGTAGTGAAGACGAGAGAGGAAGAGAGAGATGGATTGCAAGGAGACGGGCGGACAGAGAAATTGAGAAAAAGATGGGAGAAAAATGAGGGAGATGGTATTGGGTGGGGGGGGGGGGATAGGTCGACAGGATTAGCTGGAGTTCATTCCTGGTCTGTGAAGTGCTTGCTCATCACTTTTTCCTGCCATTTTACCATCTCTGGTCATTACAGAGGCCTAAAATGGCGCGCGCGCGCACACACACACACACACACACACACACACACACACACACACACACACACACACACACACACACACACACACAGTATCTGGATTTGATTACTCCCGTTGCATGAAGCAGCAGTTCAGATATCAGGGCGTCAGATTCATCACGGCGTCATACATCGGTGACGGTGTGTGTCCGACAAATGTTTGTGCCCCTGTGTGTGTGTGTGTGTGTGTGTGTGTGTGTGTAACGGGGATGAAGTCCGACAGATTTTGGTGCGTGATGGGGGGTGGTGGGGGAGAGGAGGAGGGTGTCAGTGGAGTGTCCATGTATGTTTGAAACTTATGCAACACAGACAAAAGCTGTACTGGCTTTGTAAAAGCTAAGAAATTACATCTGACAGGTACAAAGTGCTGAGTCAGAGCAGAAGTAAAAAAACAAAACAAAAAAACATGTTTGGAAAGTGCTTTTTATTCTAAATAGAGGAAAAACATTGATCGTCCCAGAAATCCTTTGTTCTGAATGTTTACACTCACTTCACACACTAAATTCTTATTCAAGCATCTATTTTAAGGTCGAATAAAACCTGTAGGTAGTAACCAAGTAATGTATGTTTTTAATTGTGCTGATGGACTCTGAGTCTGACAGTAAAGATGAACCGTACTAAATGATGAAATAATAAAAATCCCACAACGATTATACGGCGTCGATGGGAACGCGATATAATCGCGTTCCCATCGAAGTATTGTGATGACTGCTTGATGAAACTCTCCCATCCTGTTTTAGTTTCACCAACAGATAACAGAGAAGAAGACGTGAAGAAGCTCAAAACTTTTGGTTGATAAATCAAGATGGGAACTTCTATATTCCAGAGATATCAAACAGTGATTTCCACTTAAACACAACACAGGATTTGTTTTGTTTTTTGTTTTTTTTGGGGGGGGGGTCATTTCCACTCAATTCTCACTTTAAGGTTGTGTTTGTTTTAGCTCTTTTTTGGCAGGCTGCTGAGATCTGACGGAGCTATGATAGGGCCCTAATCCAGAGCAAAGCTGATTTGCTTGAGGGGGAGGAGGAGAGAGGGGGAGGGGGAGAGGGGCGGTTAAGATGGCCTGTGACAAGAAACAATTGCCCCAAGTGAGAGTCTGCCTCTCTCCCACCCTGCTCCATGACAAAGGTGTACTCTCCATGCTAAGTGACAAATCTGGGGAGACAAAGAGCATTAGCAGGGTGATGCTCTGCTTCAGTGCCTCTGATTGTGGCCAACTCAAAGAGAATCTAATATGGATTTAAAAAAAAAAAAAAAAAAAAAAAAAAGGAGAGGGAGAGATTAGAATGAAAGAGAAACA
>NW_027210712.1:1157500-1215000 GCF_029030835.1 Brachyistius frenatus | reverse complement strand
AGGTGATGGAGGTAGGTTGTCTATGTGTGTGTGTGTGTGTGCGTGTGTGTGTGTGTGCGTGTGTGTGTGTGTGTGTGTGTGAGTGGTCGGGTGTCATGTGTGTGTGTGTGTGTGTGTCAGTGTGTGACTGAGTGAGTGGGCGTGAGTGGGAGGTATGTGGCGTGGAAAAGGCCTTAATGGAGTTGGATGGGGTCCACAATAGACGGGACTTCACCTCAGAGACATGACTGAAAGAGAAGAGACACAGAGGGGGAAAAAAAAAAAAAAAAAATAGGGATGAAGAGACGGGAGAAGAAACCAGCAACATGACCGAAGGGGAAACATTATCATAAGCCATTATGAAAATCCCTCCATGTACAAGCGCATACGTGAAGTCAAACATTGGTACAGACACGCTGCATTAAAGCTTGTTTTTCTTTTTCATATGTAATGTGTTAAAAAATGCATCGAAAAGATTCAAGTAAAAACTAAGAAAAGCAACAGAACATTTGCAAAGTTTTTTTTTTTTTTTTTTTTAATCGTACAAGTATGTGACAAACCATTAAGGCCTCTTTATTGGCAAAACAAAAAAAGGAGGTTTAAAGTATTAAAAACAGGCAGTTAAAAGCTGTCAGTGCTTCAAGTGGCAATTTCAAAATCAATATTTACAATGCGGATACATGCAGCAGGCAGGCTGTCAAACTGTGTGAGTGGTGATTTGGCAGAGCAGCCATAGATTTGGAAATTCGCTCCTTCCTGCGTGACATTGATGTACTGCGAGTGAAAAAAAGAAAGAAAAAAAGGTGAAGTATGACTTGGAGGGGGAGAAAGATTGGGTGGGAGGGAGGGGGAGGGAGGGGGGCAAGGACAGTGGGCCTTGGAGTGTGTATCACTGTATATTCAATGTATTCAGACATGATAGCTTCTCACTTTAAATACAACGGTCGTGTGTGTGTGTGTGTGTGTGTGTGTGTGTGTGTGTGTGTGTGTGTGTGTGTGTGTGTGTGTGTGTGTGTGTGTGTGTGCGCGCGCGTGTCTGTGTGTGTGTGTGTGTGTGTGTGTGTTATTTAAATCCTCCCACAAAAGCTTTGAAGATGAGGGAAGTTGGTCTCCCATCTCCAGCTTTGGCTGATATGCAAACGCAGAGAGAATACGCACAGACATACATACACACATTAAACCCTCCTCTCTCCCTCCCTCCACACACACACACACACACACACACACACACACACACACACACACACACACACACACACACACACACACACACACACACACAAAAGAGTCCGTCAGCACAATGCCTTCAAATATAGCCGTCCAATCTTTTGACTCTCAATTTGCCCACCTTTTTGATAATACGCGCCTGTTTGAGAAAGGGTGAAAGGCAAGGGTAGCATGCAATTTAGAGATACTACTGTGTAGCCATTTTCAGCCTTCCACCTTCTCTCCCTCCTTCTCGTCGTCGCTTCCTCTTCTTTGCTCCTTTCTCTCTCTCTCTCGCTTTCTCTCTCTCTCTCTACGTCCTTTTGATTATGCGATTCGCCTTGGCAGACGAACAAATAGAGGAGAGAAAAAGGTAGTGTTTGACACTGCCGTTTTCAATGACAAAATACAATCTAGCCAAGGCCAGTAATTCGACGGGGAGGGATTAGCCTAGCGCGAGGTTGGGCCCCCCAGATTAAGATGAAGCCAGAGCGCGGGGATCTTGAATTTCATCATCTTCGGCGCTCGGGCACAATGGCGTATTCTTCCCCTTTCTCCTCCGCCGTCTGATGAGGGGTCAGGAGAACTCACCTCTCCTCTTCTTCTGTTCCTCCTCCTCCTCCTCCTCAGAGCGCCACTCACTGCTGCATTCATTCATATATCCTGACTTTATATTAGCTTAGGTACCTGGCAGGTGGGTGGAGGGGCATGTGTGTGTGTGTGTGGGGGTGGGTGGGGTGGGGTGGGGGGTCTGAGCTCATTCAGGCACATGCAAGCAAAGTCTAAAGTAAATATGATCAGGCATATACAAAGATTTGTTTGGATGCTGTTACACCTTCATCACACTCACAACAACAACAACAACAAAAAACATACAGGAACACGCATAAACACACTTTACCCACTGACACACAAACACACAGGTGACAAAAGGAGGTGATCCAACAGATTAAAATCAGGACCGTTTCTGAAATACACAGCTCTTAGGCTAGACTGCCCTCTTGTGGTCAATTTATAAAGTTCAGATCGGATCCGTCACTGAACGCAGCGCCAATTTGTCCAGTTTCTAATCTCTTGCTAAGTGTCTGTGTTTCATGAAGGCCGGGGGTGTGCGACTCACAGCAGAGCAGAAGGGAGATAAAGGTGAATGTTACTCGAGTTGACGACAACTACACACGTTACATGACTGTAAAAAAACAAAACAATAAAAGCCCTAAAATGAAGCCATCAATGGACAAACCTCGACCTCAAACTGCTGAAAACCAGACCAGAATATCAGCATTTTTAAGCCGTCTGTACTTCTTTCCACCCGTGTCTGTCCCTCTCTACTTCACATTAGAAGTACTTAGTAAATTTAAAAGGACTAACCAGTAGTACTTGTGTAATAATAATAAAAAAGAAAAGCTCAAGATTCTTGCGGCTGTCGGTGCTCGTGTGTATTTAAGTGACGGCTTCCTCAAAATAGGCTGCAAAGGCAATATTAACCACGAACCCTCCGCATCTGAAGGTGTAAGGTTGCCCCCCCCCCCCTCCCATCTCCATCCCCTCCCCTCTGTATTCTCCATTCCTGCTGTCAGGAGGCCGGCGTGGCTTTGATCTTTCCGTCATTAGTCAGGTATGCAGAGACACAGGCAAACCCACAAACTTTGTCTCTTTCTCTCCCCTTTCTTGCGCTCTTTTTCTTCTCTCCCACGCTCCGGCCGGAGAGGACCGGCTGACCCGCTTGTCTTCTCGGCTCTCCATCAAAGAGAGAAAGGTAGAGCGGCGTCTGCCGTCGTTCCTTTGAGCTTGACGTGTACAGAAAGTGACGGCGTTGATGCACTCGGACGGCTTTCCAACTATTTTTTTCCCACCAAACATCGACATTTTTTGGTTGTTTTAAATGGGGAGGATTGAGGAATCTCAGAGGTCTATCCTCGTTGATCACTAGCGATGACACCGTCTCCCCGAAGTCACACACCAGGGCGTTTGGAAGTCTATCGTTGGTCAATCTAGATGTCCTTCGTGAACCACAACCATTGCTATACATTTCCAGATGAATTTCTTACAACAGCTCATGTTTATGCAGATTACAATACATTTGTTAACTAAATAATAACTTCCTAAATTCCCCACAAAAAAGCTTCTATAACAACAACAACTAAAAAGGTCAGAGCTGGTATCAACTTGATCAACACAAAAAAAAAAAAAGTGAATGGAGAGATAATTGAATATGTTTCCAGCTTGCAGCTAAAAGATGCCACGCTGATCTTCAGTGTGGACATCGAGGATTGTTCTTCAACAAACGGATCAGAACAAACTCCTGTGACTGCATCGGCCCAGACAGCTACAGGAAGACACCCGATCATCGTGCACTTGTACTCAAGAGTGCAAACTGATTCCAACGCAGAGGATACTACTTTAAGAGTCTGTCTTTTATGTGAACATGTTAAATATTACAGTCTAAAGCTGCTTTTTCTACCGCTGTCTTTTGCAAACTGGGAAGTAGCCAACGTAGACATTGAAAAGGCGACAGCGAGGTGAATGGAGCTGTACAGCCTTGTTGGACTGTGTGTTTAAGCTGCATAATGCAGTTTAATGATACCACATGGGAACATTTAAAAGACTTAAACCCTTAAGTACAAGTCTTTGACCCACTATAAACAGAAAAAGGGATGGGCACTGCTTAAAAGACCGTCACTGCTTACTGTGTCTCACTGCACGGATTGCCTTCCATGTAATTCAAACAAATGACCGTTTAGTTTGAATTTGCTCAAACTAACATGAACAAATGCTCTTTGCCTCAGAAAGAATTTGTCATAAGTTTCAAAGTAACTTAAGTCTTCCAGCTATGACAAAAAAAAAGAAAAAGAAAAAAAAAAGTGCAATGTGTACACACAAAGACCTCAGTTGTTCAACATGTCTGTGTGTTTCAAGCACACCATGTCACAGAGCTGGAGAAACAGCAAACAGCCTTAAACCAGAAAGTTTCCCGTTTCCAGGCAGATCTCTGGAACATGTTTAAATAGTCTCCACGTTTCTCTCTCTTTGCTTCAATTCCCCACCTGCATTTTCTCAATCTATCTTTTCTGGACTCCATAGTGATCCATAAAATTGTCTCTTTTAAACCTTCCCTGTTTTTTAAAAGGACTTTACAGCGAGTTCTAGTTTTCATTAATACTGTATGGTTACTTCAGGTCATGTAATTATTCCCCATTTTCAAAAAGTCACTCTGTTGGACAGGGTAAGAAAATAACGTAGTTTTTGTCATCAGAAAATTACTAAATGAGTAAATAAACTGATGGAAACACCGGTGGTCATAATGAAGTTAAAAGTTGCACTTGATATACGTTTCACACACACACACAAAGAGAGGAACCTGTGCCAAGCAGTAATGTATTTACACCAACATGAGGGAAGTGGTTTACTATGAGGGCTGCCATTCACACTTAGAGAAGCATGCAATGCCATAAACTGACCACATGGTGGCAGAACCTGCACATGAAATGCTAGATGACAGCATGTACCTAAAAAAAAAAAGTTGAGAATACTGAGAATATGGAATATATTTCTGTCTTGTTTTACTGGAGGTGGACAGGTCGTTGTACACGACAGTCCAGGTGCCTCTGAGGGAGACACCTGAAACTGTATCTTTGTTTCCTACCATAAAGATATCCAGAACATTTTTGAAAAAAGGCAATGAAAAAGAGATTAAAAAAAAAAAAAACGAGGTGGAAAGAAATGACATAATGTAGTACTCACATTTTCAATGACAAACGTCCACTCTTTGTCCTCAAACTCCTCTGCATGGGGATCCTGCAAAAAGGGCAAGGTAAAACAAAAATCAATCGTGAGACTTAATTGTTTAATCAAATTACATTTTTCATTGTGGTCTTGTGCCAGTAGACTTCAAACACAAAACTGTGACACAGAAAACACTCCAGTTAATGACTGATAGCTGATCTGCTCTTCCAGCACACAGTTTTCTCGTTCCATTCACCCACTGACCTGTTTATCTGTCCTATTTCCCTTCTTACACATGCATCGAATGTTGCGCCGTGGCAACCGCAATCACATGATAATTAGCTCCTGCCTCCTGGTCTTCTCTCAATAGATGTCAGAGTATTTCTCTAAGGAGCCGATCTGAAATTAAGGCTTTTTTCAGGCCTGTCACAATAATCACAGAATCAGGTCCACAATCATTTCGCATCCTTAAAGTCTTTTTTTTTATTATTATTCATCTATATTAAGACAGCTGTTTTCTAATATTTGACTGATCCCATTTCGATGAGCATCGATTGGTATTGACATTATAATTTTAGTTGCAAAGCCAAACAACACTGTCAATAAATGGCTCTTCTTCATGTGTATTATTAAACTACGCTTAAACTAAAAAATAGTGGCAACAGAAAAAGACAATTTAATCAGTAATTGCAGTTATTTGTATGACGATAATCATCAAATAAACATTTTAAGGATCCAGACAGCCCTGTTTTTTTGTTTTTTTTTTTTTTACTTAATCTAAGCTTTAATATCAAGAGAAAGGAAACATTATACACTGACATTAGAAAGCTGAAAAATGCTTTCTCAGTCTTTCCGAGTCTAGCTGCCAGGTTGTGTTTGTGCTGATAAATCAGTTTATGCATCACCGCGTTGTCTCTCTTGCCATCTTCCTCTCTGTCTATCGACGGGGCTGAGAGCTGGCTGTAATGGAGGCAGCAGGACGGAAAGCAGCCCTGTGTCTTAATGTGCCGTCTTGGAAGACCTTCACTGCCCTGCAGCGCATGCAGAAGCACGTGCACGACACACACGAGCAAAAGAAAAAAAATCACTTCCGGACACTCCTGACCATTTTCAGACTGAATGTGTACATCTCGTGGCACACGCTCGGCCCAAAGATGGACCGGTTCATATCAGCCTGTTAGATACTCATTAAATCCGCTTCTTCACCATCAGATTCAAGTCAAGCCCGCTAAAGCATTTCCACGTTTGTTACTTTTGGGCCCGGAGTCCCACTTACAGTATTTTGTGCTCTACTGCCAGACTCCCGAGTTCATTTTTTTGGTAAGCTTTTATGTCACATTTACATACCGCAACCCACCCGACCCTGAAGATGCGGGTTGTGAAGCAAGGTCAACCGACGCGGTTTGATCCATAGACTCTAGAATTGAGTGCATCTAAACTCATCAGCACACCCTCCTCTCATGCACACACGTTAACAGCCACACACTTCTGCACACAACCCATATACAAAGCAAACACGACTATGAAAATCACACCGATCAAATATTTGATATGTTAATGCAAAGATAGCACGACCCGTTTAATGTTAATTAAATCACCTATTAATAAAAGCACTAAATATCTGCTAAGAAAGGGTTAACCTCCAAAATGAGCTACTTTAATGCATCACTTTAGACTCTTGTAATGCGCATTAGGCATTTTCTATTGTTATTGCCTATTCTTTCCATTACTCTTGCCTTTACAGACAAAAATGAATAATCAATATCAAATCAATGCTGAGTATAATCGGTTTGCTGCAGCCCCGGTGTGTGCAACACATGCACTGATGGCCTGTTTGTCTGACAGCGCTTGTGACACAACCCCTGGAAATCAATATTCCTGCAGTCTGGCACAAACACAACGCCCACAGACACACACTTGCAAGTAATACAGCTGCCTCATTCTCCCATTTCACAACCACATAAACTGCTTCTAAAAGCCAACAGAGCACGACGTTATCAGCCTGCAGGGTTTTAGTGCTGCATGTCGGAGACAGTGCGCCATTATTTTTTGTGAAATACTGCCGTCGCTAACATGTTTCAGCATAAACAAGGAACTTCATAGGGTATATATGTTTTCAACTTTTGTTCTTGCGCAACCAAGCCTTTTACCTATTTATCTGGTTTGGAAAGCGCTGACGAAATATTAAAAGTAACAAGCCAAATCCTGTCGATTACAAACGTGCTGGCAGGTCAACGGCTTTTCACCGGAGTGGGATGGTAGCACCTTCCCACTCTGCATTCAGCGCAATGTCTCAGGTGGAATTGATTTTTGTCTGTCGAGTGAACAACCAGAGACCTGCCCGGTTACATACGTTTTTTTTCATTTCAATATTTTCTTGCAGTTTACAAAGTTAAGCTCAGGCTGCCTGGTGGCGTGTACCACCTTAAGGTATATGCTGGGAAAAACGCTGAGCTCAGCTGTTTTCACGGCAGCGCTTCAGGCCAGACGGTATCTTTAAATCACGGATAGAGTTTACTTTCACCTTCAGTCAACACACTGCAGAAATATGTAAACTGAAAGTTAATAGGTTTTAAATTTGCATAGACGATAGAAGATTTATGACGTAAACGGGGTACGCGAGAAATTTAGTGTTGCAGAGAGAGATTTCAAAAAGAAAAGTCAAAATTGGTTCATCAGAAGTTGTAATATCCTTACACATTTAGACATCAGTTCAGATAATGTGAGGAATCCATTGAGAAATGACACCCAGCTTAAGTCTGTGCTACTTGTATTTCATTGTTTTTTATCAGCCCTGCTCACCGACTGTATGACTCGAGTCGTACTGGTCCCAACAGCACAAAACTGTACACGGTATCTTCCAGTAAACAAGCTCGGGCAAGCTGACTGTATGTTACATGCACAAAGCAGTGAAGAGCCAAAAAAAAAAAAAAAAAATGTGTGGTGAAGAAAGTCAAGCATCTGACAACCCAATATTTTTTCATCAAGAGCTTGTGGAGCCCAAACAAGAAGTAAAAGCCAGTGTGTATTAGACTTATGTTAGTCAGGTTGACTGATATATAGCTGTTATCTATAGTATATATATGCAGGCAACTATTAGCCATGACCTTATCTCTAATAACTTCATAAGCTGATGGTTTTTGAGGTCAGGGTTATGGGCTTTGTCTTCACTCTAGCTGCATCAGTGAATGAAAACGGTTCTACCAAAGACAACAGGCTTTTAGATTGCAGAGACAATGTTATTTGATTTGGACTTTATCCAATAGTAGTGGGTGAAGTGCCTTTCAGTGGCTTTGCTTTGTGTGTCATTACAAAAACAGCTTTTATTACTTCCTCTGGGACAGGAAGTGGATGCGGGCCCAGAAAAAAAAAAAAAGAGATACTAACATGTACAGGGGTGCTTAACAAGCACAGGTCTAGGAAACTCACAAAAGCTGATATCATAGGATGTGTTTAACAAACGTCTGGAGATAAAATAGTCTCCGATTTTTTTTATTTTTTTTTATTGAGAGTGAGTTCACATGAAGCACTTTTAGGGGCCTTCTGTGTTAAGGTTCTCTAAATTGTTGTTATGGCGTTAGAAATGAACTTACCAGTGCCTGACTAACTAAAACGCTGCCACCACATTCACAAAGCAGCAAGCAGCAGGTATGTCGGTATTTGTGGAGGGAGGTCTGGATAAGGCAGTGAAAGAGTAACAGGACACGGAGCTCTGAGCTCTCCTGTCAGCACAGAGGCCCGGCATGTTTAAGTAAGCCAGGCACGGTGACAGATACTATCCATACAAGTGTGTCATTTACAGACACAACTGTATTACTGTATGTATACAGATGTTCAGTCGAAAACTTAAAGAAAAGAAAAAAAAAAAAAGACTCAAAATCAGCACTGGGTTTTACAAAAAAAAAAAAAAAATCCATACAGATTAAACAGCTGTAGCCTACCTTGAAAAGAGTGACAGTGATCTCAATGTTTTCTGGTACCGGCCACACCACGACTCCTCTGTAGGGGTTTTTGATGCCAGGCTGCCAGCTGTGGGCCTGCAGGACGGAGGGGCAAAAAAAAAAAAACAATTAGATTTGAGAATTAGAACGTGTTTTCTTTTCCTGAATTTTGATTTTCAAATGTCACTCATCAAATACAAACCTTGGAGGATTTCCGCCGACTTCTACGCGTCCAAACCACCACCAGTTTGTCTGGTTGCCTGTGAAAAAGGAGAAGAAAAAAAGGAAGATGAGTGGACGAATCCATCAATATCTGTGCCCACACATCAACATGTTAAGACTGACAGTCCAATTTAGCTTACCATCTTAAAGCCTCAGGTTTAGCCCTGATAAGCTTTCTACGACACACACATACACACACCTGCATAGTCACTGATGGCATGAATAAATCATGACAAGACAACCAAACCCTGGCTTTGTCCCTGATGACTGCGGCATACACACACACTCATGCGGAAATACACAGTACACACACACAGAAGAGCGTGACAGGAAAACACTGTAGGAGGCTGAGAGTTGCTTTAATCCGACCCAGTGGAGGCCAGAGTCACGCTGCCCCGACAGGACAACACTGTGTAACCACGCGGTCAGAAATCAATTAAAGGCAAAAGCAATGGACGGGGGAAGAAAGTGTGCAGGTAAAAAAAACCTGAAGTCCAAAACACGAGTTGACTTCCTCCATCAATCACCAAGATTGTTTAGCGTTTAGGAGTGAAACTGAAGTGAAAAAAAACGAAACACGGTCAGGGTGCCGACTGAGGCAGATCGGCGTCTTTAAGAAGCTCGTCGCAGCTGTCGTAACTCAAATCATCGTATCGCTGTACGATGTGAACGTATGGGTCGGCGAAAAAGTGTATTCAGTGCCATGTCAGCATTTTCCTCATCATTAAACAGGTAAGTAACCTGAAATAATTCTTGATTGATGTGATCAACGGGCGTGAGATACACGGGGGAGCGAGAGGGGGTTAATACATTTTACGAAACATTAAACACATCAAATAAATTCCACAACACGCTCTATTAAATCATTAGATAAACCTCAATGCAAAGGCTAAACGAAGCCCTATTTTCGCCTTAGTGTGAGAAGAACACTGTGACACGTTCGTGGCTGTCCACATTTCACTCTTACCTCGCTGGCAAGTCTGGACCTGCTCACCTGTCACTGCTGCTGCAGGAGTACAGTAGATTGTAAACGTGTGCGAGGGTGTGGTGGAGGAGGACAAACACAGTTTCGGGGCTGACCCAGTTAATTTTTACATTTAAAGTAACATTTTATAGTAAAATTATATCTTCTGTTGAATATCTATATATTTAGTCGGGGTGCGTTGGATGCGTGTCAACCTTATTGTGTTTGTCGATATTAAAATCCTTCACTCACTTCGGGCCAACAAGTCATCAAGAGCAATCACTAGATTTATGTGACACACATTTTTTTTTTTTTTACTTTAATAACTGCAAAGAATGGTTGAAGGAACAGATCTTTTTTTTTTAATGATTATTATTACTTATGAGAAAGGTGAATCAGACTGGAGCTCTGTAACTTCAGAAGAAGTGTTGAAATCAGTATGTGAAGAGAAAAGAGAACAGATTTTTGCATACTATTATCTTGCTGTCAGGACCTAAGTGACTCTGACTAACCCGATGAACTAAAGAAGTGTCATACCTCGGCTTTTAGCCAGAGACAACTGTGACTGGCGCAGTTAGCAGCTGCCAACACAGTTGTCAAGAGGAGAGTCCAAGGTTAAGCTCCTGTCTTGCACTGGCAAGTACCCTCTCCAGCTCCGGGGCTGATGATCTGTAGCCGAGCCTGACCTCTGACTTCACAATGGACAAAAGAAAGGGAGCAACCGGCCCTACAGGGGTTCTTTAGAATCTCTTTGCTGCGTTCTGCTTGGCTAAGTCAGAGCCCGACCGAACAATTTGTCCCGGCAAATAATTTCACTGATAAGTAAGAAATTGCAAAACTTCAATATAGGTATCAGCATCAAAAAGCTAACACCGTTTACTTTTAAAGTTTGATGTGAAGGGTGACACAGAAACAGGAAGCCGCCTGATTATGGAGTTTGAATGGAAGTGAACAAGTGCGACGTAACACCGAGCTTCTGTACGCACATCTGTGGAAATATTCCCTCAGCGGAGTTTGATGTGTAGCTGCGATACTCCGATGTTTAGAAACAACAGCGAAGACAACGAATGACACACTGTAACACGGAGAGACAAGAAGACACAAGGGAGGGGGAAAAAAAAAAAAGAAGAAGGAGGAGGAGGACAGAAGAGAACCGGGAGAGAGGGAAGTAGTGAAAAGAGACGAGTGGAGAGAGGGAGAGTGACAGATAACAGTTTCAGCCTTGAGGAGAGGCCCCACATAGAGAAGCTATTGTCCAACAACACACACACACACACACACACACACACACACACACACACACACACACACACACACACACACACACACACACACACACACACACACCACCCTCGGTTATTGAACTTTGGGCGGTATTTCTCTGCGCTATGAGAAAAATGTAAACCATTTGTCTGCAGGCTAAATGACTTCTGCACACTTCATTTTTTTGGTTTTGGTGTCGTTGTGTCTTGCGTTCAGCTCCGACCTCGGGGCAGCACGCTCCCTCATCCCGTGCGCAACGGGAAATCGATGAGCCGTCGATGAGGAACGAAAAAAATACGATGAAGAAAGATGGTTTAAGCACGCATTCATCAGCCCTCAATGGAAACGGAGTTATTTTAATATTAAAGCATTCAGTTTAGACTGAGCTCTAGTTTGCGTAAAGGTTGTTTATTAGGATACTAAGAATAAAGATAACAAATTTGGAAATATACCGTATGTGTTTCTTTGTGATGATAATGATATGAAAGTGTATTTTTTTGTGCTGATCTGCCTGTTTCAAGTTACTGTACATAGTGGATTTTGCTGTTTGTAGAACAAACAAAGCCTTTTGTACTTGAGTATGGAATTAATTAAAGCTACTGACTGGACTAAAAAACAACAACTCAGCAGCTGGATGAGAAACAGGGAAATGAAAGAGACAAAAAAATAATGAAATAATGTGCCTGTGTGTGGATGTGTGAGCTAAATATCATTACAAAAAAAAACGATCAAGAAGAAGAGAAGACAGCAGAAAGATGAACAAAGAATGTGCACGTGTGTGTGTGTGTGTGTGTGTGTGTGTGTGTGTGTGTGTGTGTGTGTGTGTGTGTGTGTGTGTGTGTGTGTGTGTGTGTGTGTGTGTGTGTGTGTGTGTGTGTGTGTGTGTGTGTGTGTGTGTGTATAGGCTGGAAAGAGATGGCAGATATGACTAAAAGTGGGTCAGCGAGCTCAGCGGGGGAGATGAAAGTCCTTCCAAGATTGACATAAATGAATTGATAAACCCTTCAACATTTACATTTAAGGTATTTAGTAGCAGCTCTTATCCGCACAAAACCTGAAATTAGTGAACATGTAAGGATTCACAGATCTTTTCATTTGATATTTTTTGGGGGTATTTAGTGCTGCACATTCTTATTGATAACCCCGCTCCTCTCTCGGTTCAAGCATCGCCTCATGAAGATATTCTAACTTCAAAACAAACGCAATCTAAACTCTCCAGTCACCTGTACCCTGCTGCATTTAGTCCACCTTATCTACACTGTGCAGCAGAGGTAGCTGCACGTCTTTACATCCGTCGGTTCAGACACGGATCTGCTCGGCACGATAAAGAGCCACGACGGCACAGTGTACGAACGCGTATACACACGCGAGTGGGAGAATATAAAGTTGACTAAAGTTCAATTAAAGCAGGGCAGGTGGCAAAAAAATCAGATGGACGTCAGAAGGAAGACATACAGTTAACTATTGAGTAGTGAAAGAGATGCTTTCCCAAATAAGTGAATAAGTCTGTCACCTCTACCCAGTAGGATAATATCGGCCACGTAAAACAAAGACCCTGAAAACCGCTTGCTCGTCAGAAAATTGTTTGGACGCATAAATGCACTTTGTGGTAAAACACTCTGTGCACGTCCGTATCCTCTACGCGGCTGGAAGCGAAGGGTGGGTCAGGAAGCTGCGGCCGCCCTATCTTTCCTGTAGGCAGGAGGAAGGAACCACTTCGCATTTGATACGACGGTCCCCAGACGCACACACCAATTACACACACAGCGGGGAAAGGGCTCGGTTTGGTTCTGTGGCACGGCCATAAAACATAGCCAGGCGATAAACACGGCGATAAAGTATCGTGTATTTTTAAAAACACAATAGTAGCTTTGGCAAAATCCAAAAAGGGAAAGCTGTCCACTCGATAACGTTTTCCATTTTCACCCCAGAAATAGCAGCGAGAAAATAACTCCGACTTGCCATATTTTCCAGCAATATTCCAGCTGACGGCTCCCCCGACTTTGCCCACAATGCAGAGAGGACAGTCAGGGGAAGAGGGAAGGGAAAAGACAAGTATGGGAGTGCGGCGCCGTAGAGAGACGGGCGATCAAACGTGGATACCGTATCATCCTGGAGAAATGCTGACATTGCTCAGCGCAGGAAGAGCTTTGACGTCGGCCTGCAGACGACATGTCTGCGTGTCCATCGCTGACATTAAAAGAAAGGAAGATGTAGATCTGTTTCTAGCGATTGCACGGCCGTTTGGGTGAAAGATGAAACATCCCAGACTACAGCACTGCGATGCATTAAAAAACAAAAACAAAAAAAAACCAGATACTCTTCTTTTGCAATACACACACACACACACACACACACACACACACACACACACACACACACACACACACACACACACACACACACACACACACACACACACACACACACACACACACACAAGCACGGTGATATGTAATCTCTCAGACTGCGTCACTGTAATGCATGAAAGCTTATTGTCCTTGTGGTATAGAATCGGACAGAAGACTACAGTAGGAGAGAAGCAGGCTGCCGAATGTAACTGTCGGAAGGTGATATCAGAAAGTAATGCCATTTAATCTGATTTACATGCGTATAATCTTGCAATAGTTTATCTTTTCACTCCAATACTGCATCCCTACCGTCCCATACCGAGCATATTTATCTTAAAAGGAATAGTGTGGAGCTTTCACATGTAAATGAACGTCTATTACAATCAAGCCCTTCGTCAAACAATCCTGATTAAACACACGACCACTAAATAAATCCCCGCATTTCACGGGAGATGAAATTTGAACATTTGTTGGCTGACATTTCCACACTGGCTGAATAAATGCGAGACTACCGAGGCTGTTTTACAGTTGCAAAATGAGTCAACGGGGTTTTGAAATCACTCCCACTGGCGGGAGAGGGGGAAACGAAAGTTGAGGACAGCGGATTCAACATTGAGATTGTGCAACGGGGAAAGTAATAACTATACATATTCGTGTCCAAATATGACAAGTGCTACTTCTCTCTACTGTCAGCTAATATAACACAATGCTGACTAAGCTTATATCCAACATGTGACAGCTTTTATATTTACTATTCTGAACAGATGTTTTGTCTCGCATGCAGAGAAAAGTGCATTTTATGTTTGCAGCAAGCATGGTAGCCATTTGTGGCAAACGTCACTGTGATTTCTAAGTTTGATAAACCTTTGTATGCCTTTACAAAATGCCGTCTTGTGCCGTTGCTGTCCCTGTTCTGCTCCGAGTTATTGCCGAGAATAATTACTGCTCGATTTGCTCGTGATATAAGGCTGTTTAACAACCGTTATGAATAATTTATGCAGTTCTTTTTTTAAAATGGTAAAAAAGAACTGCAGAATAGTCATATTCGCCAGCCACTAGTTTATCGCTGGGCTTCTTTGGCATACGGATCTGCAGTGCTAAACGACCGCCGTGGCTGCTGAAGATCCAGTCAAAATGAAAGAAATGACACGCTGAATGTATTTTTTATACCTGACCCACTTGGCAACTTCTGATTCAGCAGAGGCAGCAACAAGAGGATGGTTGTGAGCGGGAAGAGACAAATGAAGGGGAAAAGAGGAAGGAAGAGGGAGAGGAGAACCGAGAGTGAGGACAGCTTTCATTCTCGGAGACAATCAGTGAGACTGTGGCCTCGGCTATCACGACAGATATTTCTAGCGTAAACATAATCTCTGACAGTCACACTCCAGACTGTCTGATAAGCTAAACAAACACAACCTACACAAGCGCACACATACTGGACATGACAAGGCAAAGGGCCTTTTTGAATGTGATCATTTAATCCTGTTTTTAATCCTGGGTCTTCTGTGTGGCAATATTGTGGGATCAGTTTAAAACAGCCTGTAGAGGAGGACAAAAACTCAAATTCTGCCCGCATACAGAGGACACATTACGAGTCCATATCACTTTACATTTATGTTTGACACACAATGATCTGCACGCATTTGTAAAATTTAAAAACCGACTATAAAATGTAAAATGTGCGTGTAGATGTCACTTCTTTTTTTTTTCCCCCGTCCTTCCTTCCTTTCGGCCTCCACTGACGGTCTCTTGACTTCCAGTTATAGAGCAGTCAGTCAGTTTGCATGCGGCAACCACGAGCCGGGTCAATGACACGGCGTTCTCGTTGAAAGCACTGAAGTCTGACACGAGTGTCTGGAGTTGAAAGCCAGAGCACCTCACTAATCAGCTTGCATCTGATTCTGCCTGTGTGAGCAATGTCTGCTTGTAACTGCTGTAACAGTACGTGTAGCTGGAAAATTTCTGCAGCTGTAAAAAAAAATTTTTTTTTAACTCAATTTACTTTCACCAATTAAATTAAAAAAAAACTAAAATACATGCTTTATGACCAGATTTGAACGTTTCACCAGTCCCGCTGCCCACGTAGATCTAAATCACTCTTTGATGAAGAATATTAATAATATAATACCTGATATGAGAAGTAATCTATGACTACAGAAGTGGAGTGTGAATTGGGACAGCACAGTATTTTCCCAGACTTTGTTATTCCCAGTGAGCGCCTGAACACATCAAGCATGAAGACTGCTTCGGAAAGCAGCTCGGTTTTACATTCAGTAAACAGCCCGGTTGGTTTCAAGTCAGTTGCTGCTCTTTTTCCTAAAAGGATAACGTAGCGTGGAGACAGTCGTAACTGGGAGCTCAAAGACGGATTGACTGGATGTCAAGGGCAGCCAATTATCAGTCTACCATAGCTGAGGACTTAGTGAGAGTGAGAGCAAGTTACAGGTAATAAAGAAAGAGGGTTAGATGGATGAAAGTGAATGAGAGGCGCCGTCTCTCCCTGATGAATGGAGGTCAGGTAAGAGTTGTTTAAATCTTCCCTGCTTAAAGAGCATATAGGAGCAGAGGAGAGGGAACTGTCAAAAAAGAAAACTCTCAAGTGGCGATGACTGACAGGCAGACGAGAAAATAACGAAATGTTTGCCGACGGGGCTCTCGGGCCTGACCTGTAGGTGAAGGGTAAAACTCTCCACAGAATGAGTTTGGACAAATAAGACGAAAGATTTGTGACGTTGACTTAAAAAAAAAAAAGTGACATACAAACAACAAATGATGTTCCAAGTGTTAGGTGCTACAAGACATACACACATTAGTAATGGTATGTGTCTTTGGTCCTGTTTCTTTAGTTTACAGGCTCATCTATAATGCTGTTTCATTGCTTTCACTACTCATCTCTGGAACGGAGAGGGAATCCACCCAGAACATTAACTACGTCTGAGAAAGCCTCTGAGGCTCGGAGACAGCTCGGGGCGAAGCATACTCTATGCAAACTAATTGACTCTTCGGTCTTTCTACTCTTAAACCCTCACGAGAAAGAAACCGGTGAAAACTCACACAGGCAGACGAAAACAACACAGTGATGGTCTCACAGTCGAGCACAGAGAGCGAGACGATGGTGAGAAGAGAGTCCGTGCGCTGGCCTAACACGTTTTTCTGCCTAAATTAATGGAAAAATACCATTTAAAAGGAATCAAAGAGATTCACAAAGCACTGAGATGTTAAGACAGCAAAATCAGTGCAAACAGAAGTTAAAATTCAGCTTACTTCCACTCAACAAGACGGCACAGTGAAAGCCCCAGGCAGAGATCCGCCTCCGTGTGAATCACTTACATCATGTGTTTTGGACCAAATTAAAGGAAATGCTACCTTTCAGTAGGGTAAATGAGGTAATAAACATCTGGATACCCCCCTTTCCCCCCCAAACAAATACCCGTCTTATACCAGCTTGCTATTGGCCCAGGGGAGTGACTGACAGGATGAATCACAACCATCATGTGCCTGCGAGCTTTTTTTTTCCCCTTTATTTTTTTTTTAGAGCATTTTATACAGCAGGGTTTCCAAGCTGTAACGCCAGCAGACTTATGGTTTGTGGTGTTGTGCTTTGCCATCCACACACACACACACAGTGCAATCCCGCCTGCAGATGCTGCAGCACCACTCTGCAAGGCCGAGGGCTTTTCTCTGCCTGACAGCAGCAAAGGAGAGACGAGCAGAGTTTTCATCACATTTTACACCCCATTGACTGCTTCATAACCCTGCAATGTTTCATGTCTCTGGGTGTGTGGGAGGAGTGTGTAAATGCCTGTTTGTGTGTCCATAATTGCGGCAGTGAACAACTACACTTGGGTAGGTTCCACTGCAAAGCAGTTAAACTGCCATAGACCGGGGGGGGGGGGAGCTGAGGGGAGGTGAAGAGGAGGCAGATCAAGTAATCAGGAGCTGAAGAAACTAAGTGAGAGACGAAGAAAGAGAAGAGACAAGAGACAAATGGTCTGAGAGCTGGCCCAAATAACATCAGCGGGTTTAGGACAAGAAAACAATTGCAGTCACAGAAGGAGAAGACGAGGAGCCGCAAGTTGTACCGAGAGGACGAAACAACTGGCAAAGTTAAAACAACAGCAAATGTTGTAATTAAGCAAGCGATGAGCGACTAAACAAATTATTACAACTCTAATATTAACTATAAAAACAACTGTACACGTTTGCTCCCATGCCCATGTTGAAAAACATTCAAACGACGACACATAAACAAGCCTGAATCAAACTATCCCGAGAAAAACTCTCAGAAAACAAAGTCGAGTTTTGTTATAAAAGTCATTAAGCAGCAAAAAGCTTCTTTTTTTTTTTTTTCCTCTGGAAAACCTCAAAAAGGCAACGATAATCCTTATTCTCTGTTTTCATCCAGAATACCTCCCCAACAGAAACAACTGCTCTGTACTATCGCCTGGCAATGAAAGCATCTCCCGGTGCCAAACTTACACTCAGGAATCTGTCAGGGCCTTCATATTTTGAATAGAAAACGGAGAGCCACGTCAGACGAGTTGGCAGGAGGATGTCTCTATGGCAGAGACGCCGATGGACTCGCGCCACGAACGCGCGCGCGCTCAACAGCGGACAACATGTCACGGCCTGACACACGCCGGGCATTTCCAGTGAAATTCAGCCACAAGTCAACTGTCGGCCCCGACGCTTCAACTCAGGAATTCATTTACACGTGTTTTGTACTTCGGACATTTTGCAACACTTTCGAGTGAAGCGACACAAATGGAGATTCAGTGTTTTTGGCACGAGGACACGTTGATGAGATCAGGCTGGTTGTGGAATTCAAACCCTTCGAGGGTCTTATCCCAAATAATAATAAATAATAATAAATGTGCGGCTTAGAAATATCTCACCTAACCTTCCGTCACGTGACCTCCTTCTCTCCAGCCGGGGTCATACGTGTGTGTACTTTTCACGCTCGCATGAAGCCGTGCACATTCCAGGGTATAACTTACGTATCCTCGCCGCGCTCGTCAACACGTCTTTCAACCGGTGACGGTCTCGGCTTTTGATGTTGTTTTTAAAACCATATTTCATCAAACAGGTCGACTAAGTCGACAACCATCTTGTTGAAAAGCCTCGGGGGAGTGGAAGGAGGGGTGGGGGACGGGGGGGCACGGGGGGGGGGGATACTAAGACACTGAGTCAGGATTACATTCAGAAGTTCATGTTGAGTTGACTTGCTTCCTGTTTTGATAGCACTGGGACAATAAACCATGTATTTACTGTGTCTGAGGGTTTGAACCAACAACTGCCTGGTTGTAAATCTAAAACATGTCAAACCTAATGCAGCAAATGACTTACTGCACAATAATTACCTTAAGTCAGTCGTGTACAAGTTATCTGCGGAAACCTGCCGAAAACGGGGAAAAGGCTTCACGCAGGATGCAAATCCTTTCTAATGAGCTAACAATCGTCAGGATTTGACACCGGCACTCAAATCCTGTAAACCTCGCCGCCTGACAAAATGAACATGGGAGTCATGCTGAGCGCTCCCGTGTGGGCTGCATTCAAGAGATAGAGGAAAAACCTCTGACTGACGATTCAAAACTGGGATGCTTTACAGCAAGCTTTGATCTTACGTTACCGGCAAAACAAGCAAGAATAAACAAAGAGAAATGTGAAAATGCGTCGCTCCCGGATTTAAGAGATGACGCAAGACCGAATGAGGGGGGAGAACAAGGAAGTGTCCACTCTGTAGGAGATATTTAACAATTAAAGCAGTTGGACATTGCACTGCAACATCACAACAGTATAATGTTTGCTTAAGTCTTACGGGAAAATGGTGTGTGTCTCTGAGTAGATATGTCTGGAAACAAAACCAGAATGAACCACTCACCAATGAAACAGACTTAATATGGCAAAAAGAACAACCTTTGCTCACTGATCATCAACACTGTCGCTGACATCATCAGAGATAAACAGAAGGACGGGTCACAAATCTAAAATCAATGGCCTGAGTCAGGCTGGATCTCGGCATGGATCTGCCGATTCGATATTCATTCACAACGTCCCAGAATCGATCTGATTCTTGATGATTCAATTACATCAGATAAATACCAGCGCTGCATAAGACAGTTCTCCGAATTTATCCTGGAAATGCCAACTTTCTTTTCCATTCAACAAGTGAGCAACACTGTCATTTGCTTAAATGTAAAACTGTATAATGTGAACATTTTAGGCTAAACTGTAAACCCGACCAGCCTAAAACATCCATATATACACACATTATGCTTGCATTATTAGTATCTGATGCTTCAACCTGTCACAAACATCCACTTTAATGTTCACTTAAGAGTATAAACAGCAGAAACTGAAAGTGCACCCACTAATGCACATGACATCAGCCTGCAATCTGCAGAGAAGTAGCGTTAGCTACCCGCCAGGCTCAGGCTGAATCAAGTCGAAACCAAACACGGGTCACTCAAACTGCAGCTTTATCCTGCAGCCAGAAGTAACATTTGGTCAAAAAGAACAAACTGAACTCAGATCGGTGTGCTTTTTTTTTTTTCTTTCTTTCTTTCCAGTCCATCGTTATCGTAAATGCAATCTGGCACCGACTGCACGATAACCAGAGTGAGCTAACCATCCCGAGTCATGGCCGTCCCATGAACAACAGCTGATCCACGTACAGTTTACGGGACGGTCCCGACTCGAGGCACGATGCCGATGTTGCCCGGCACTAAAACGTCCCCCTCATCAGCCTCTCATTAAGCGTTCATTTATTGTAAATGTTTCATAATGACGCTAGTGATAATTATACCCACTCAGCCAGACGAGTGCACCGCCAGCCAAGTCACATAAGCTGATCAGTGATCTTGTGACAAAAGTAGCTCAGCTCTCTTAACAGTGAGGAGGAAAAACTCAGACAGTGATGCTATCATGAGATTAACAGAATTATAGATTAGCAGCTGCCAGAAACATGAGCTGGGAAAAAAACAAAACACTGGCATCCAAGTGAAAGCATAAACACTAGAGAGTAACCGTATTTCCCACGTGTCTTTTACATGGACAGCACAATCACGAACAACACAGCGAAGAAAAATGCATGCGTATGAGAAAACACTAAACTATAATACACACTGAAATATAGGTCAAGTTATCAATTCCCTTAGAAGTCCAGCTATAAGTTTATTAAGTGCTAAAAAGAAGGTTTGATTTCCAACCTGCCCCCCCCCCGAACCCTGAAATAATCCTAATTACCTGCTTCAGATGAAAGGCAACAGAAAATACTGGTCAGTTTTCATTAAAAGATGTAATATGTTATCTTCTAAAAGGCCGCGCTGCAACACTGAACGGTGCCTCATTTCACTGGCAAACAAAAACACCGAACTCATGAATGTTTTAATGGCCGAGCAGAATTGATTGTGGAGTCTGAAATGGGTGCGCGAGTCAAATGCAAACGAACTGAACTCCGCAGATCAGTTGAGCAGAGCAACGAGGGAACAGATGAAGACCAGAAATTACTTTATGAACATTAAAATATGAAAGGAAACTGCCCTCGTCGCCACCGTCCTTCCATCAACAGGTTGGAAATATTAATATTGAGCAAACTGCCCCAAGAAAATAGATCTTAAGCTTGTAGAAGAAGAAATGTTGAAGGGAACAATTAACTAAAACCGAGCTAAAAATCTGTGATTGGCTGGGCTGAACAGGAAGTGAGCTCTTCTTCAGACTGTATTTGTCACCAGTTCAAACAATGAAAACTGACAACGACTGCAATGACGGGCAACAGAACCACCAGGAGCCAAAGACTGACTGCTGATGTCAGAACCCGTCACCTTGCATCTTCTGCAGGTGACGGTACGACACGCTCCAACGGAAATTACTCGCGAAGAGCGACAAACCCTCCTTATACCTAGTGATTGTTTTTAAAGCTAAGTGATCTGGACTTTGCCTGCTCGCCAAGTGTGGAAAACGCTTTTGCATTCCACAAACTGTACATTCAAAGCACCCACACCTTTGTGTATAAGCACACACAAGAGTACTAACACAAAACAAGCATACAGCCTTTCTTCCTGTTATTGATTCCAGAAATTAAAGGGCTGTGGATTTTTTTTAAAAAAAGAGAAAAGAAAAGAAAAAGAAAATCGCTTCTGAGGGCTTCAGGATTTGAGATCTGTTGGAGCTCTGGGGACTGTTTCCAGTCTGCATGGATGGAAAATTTCTCCTGCAACAATAACATACCGTACCGATGAAGTCCAAGGAAGGCCGCAACGGTGCGCCAACGCTTTCTCACACACAAAGACTAGAGGCAAGACGCTCAGCCACGCACAGGGCGTAAAGACAGACACTTCCTCGCATCGGAAGGTATTTAAAATACTCTTTTATGCCCTTAAGCTGACATTTAAGGTGAACTTTAACATCAAGAACTGCTTGGTGGTTCACTAATTGTACCATGAAATGTGCACGACCGAAATCTGACAGGAGCAATGGACCTCGAAGCAAACACCTGAGCACTTTTAATCTCCAAGGGTTGATTTAAAAATAAATAAATAAATAAATAGATTTTCAACCTATAAATTGGATTTAAATACGTATACACATTTCTGACACTCCATAACATGAAAGAGCTCCGCTTAGGTTGCAAAACAAAGTGTACTACAGACTATCTGCTGGGCCCACCCACCCTTTGCTCTGGGAAGAGATGTACATTTTTCTCATTCCATTCTCCAACACGTTAACATCTGTCCCAGGTTGAAGCTCTGTGGTGCTGTGTTAGTCACGCCCACGGCAGGCCACTCCAGGATCCGTGTCTGCAGGCTACATCTTTTGCTTTATGTGCCCCGGCTCCACCCCCCCGTAGATATGTAGATTATGTCGGTGTACGTACATTTGTTGACCTTATTTCTTACAGTATGAACATCCTATCAGAGGAAGTAGAGAAATCAGAATAAAACTGGCTTTTTACAATGAGTCACTCAAAAGCACGTGTTATTGTAAACGGTCTGTACTTGTATAGCGCTTTATCACCTTTCGGTCTCAAAGCTCTTCAACATGGTTTTCCCATTCACGAGACAGATCACCATGCAAGGTGCTGCCATCAGGAGCACATTCACACACTGATAGTTCACCATCGGGAGCAACTTAGGGTTCAGTGTCTTGCTCAAGGACACTTAGGCGTGTGGACAGGAGGAGCTGGGGATCGAACCACCAAACCTCCGATTAGTGTTCAACCCACTCTACCGTCTGAGCCACAGCCTCTCTGTATTGTATTCGTGTCACTGAAATAGTTTTAATAATGAACTATAAATTTAGCAAATAGTACCAGCACAGACAATATGTGACAAGCGAGGGAAGGAGAAACCTGCGACCAGGAAACCACTTTTTTTGCGTGCTCATCTTTTCAGTAACTTAATTAAAAGGACAGCAGAATTAAGCTCCTTTATCGGAATAATTTCTACACGCCGGTCCATTGACCCATTGTGGGAAAAGATTCCAATTTAAAAAGAAGACTTCTGAATTGTACTCACACTTTGCCTACTTCCTGTGAGGTCAGAGGACAAGACTTGACTCCTTACAGCATCCCTACAGCAGCTAGGTTTAATGGTTTGCTGGAGAACATAAGAGATTGAGGGCACCTTCAACCCACCGTATCTTCTGGTTGAAGGAAAAAAAAAAAAAAACTCTCTGCCTGTCAGCCTTGTTACTGAAGACTCAAACCAAACAAATTCAACATCGAAAAAAAAAAAAAAAAAAAAACTAGCAATTTTACCAGGCAGCAGAGCCCCTCCTTGCACACCAAGGAGAGTGTGTATTTGTATTTGTGTCTGTGTGTGTGTGTCTCTGTGTGAATTATGGCCACCGGCAACCGGCTCAGCATTCCAGCACAGAGACACACAGTTTTTCACAGTGCTTCAATGACAGTACTGTGGTGGCCTGTTATAACCCCCCCTCCCTCCCTCCCCCAAAAAATAAAAAAATAAATAAAATAAATAACTCACCATTTCTTGGTGCATTCCACCATTAGTTCCTGATAGGAAGCCACAAACTGGAATTTGGACGCATGCTTCCCCACACGTTGCAGTCTCTTCCACACCGAGGCCATGTTTCTTTGAGAGCCGGTAGTTTTCCGTGTGCCTATCCCGTCCTGGACTTCCTTCTTCGGGGCTTCCTTCGCACGAATTTCACGCTAGTGTCTACGCGTAGCTCGGCATGTCCAACCCGCACAGACGCATAGTCAATGTTTTACCGGAACCACGTTCAAATAAAATAAAAAAAAATAAAAAAAAATACAAGACAGCACATCCAGTCTTGACTGCTGTGTTTTGTTTTTTTAAAAACTGCCTGATAAATCCAAATGTAAGGAGATGAAATCTCTGCAGCGGTAGTCGAGATCTGATTTGACTGCGCGCATGATGCTAAGAAGAAAAGTACTCCATGATTTATAAAAAAAAAAAAAAAAAAAGAAAAGGCGTGATGAGTAATCCGCTGGGTATGAATATTACATTTCCATCTTCCTGCAAAAAAAAAAAAACAGACAGAAGCACAGGTCAGTGGAGCAACAGCCAGACATACCGGGGTGTCCGCGGCGATTCAACGTAACATCACCCCCCCCTCTTCTTCCTCCTCCTTCCTCCCTCCTCCTCCTCCTCCCTTCCCGGTACAGAGATGCTTTTGTCCGTTACTGCCTGGCTTTGAGCTCTGCAGATGTTACAACAAGCCAGTTTTATATCTCCATGATAAACACACCCGTAAACCCTTCTTGCTCCGTAAGGACCGTGATGAGGGAGACTATTTACCGGGGCGATGCGAGCGAACTCGGGATGGGTTGTTTTTTTTTTTTTTGGTGGGGAGGAGGAGGAGGAGGAGGAGGTGGTGATTCAAATGTGAATTTATGTATTTAAAAAAAAAAAAAAAAAAAAAAAAGGTTGATGGAGAAGCAAATGACATCGCGCTGAAATAAGTCGGGGGAAGAAAAAAACAAAACAAACAAACAAAAAAAAAACAACCACCGCTGCACCACGGAGACACCACCCCGAAACGGGAGACTCCCCGACGGACACATTTTTTGTAAACACTCGGGAGAGGATCCGGGGAATAGCCGGAGCCGCTGCGCTCCGCTAAACCGGGATGATTCAGCTTCCAGGCTAACGAGTGTGAAACTGGGTTAAAAAAAAAACAAAAAACTGTGTGACAACTCACCGCGGAGATGGCGAACTGTCCGGGAGAGGAAGGAGAAAAAAATAAAAACAACAACAACAACAACAACAACACAAGCAAGCCGCGGCGTTAGCGTTAGCCTAGCCCGCTAGCTAATCATCGCCTTCTTTATAAAGGCAGCCTCAGCTAGCACCGCTAGCGACGACGGCTAGCCGTCGCAAACACGGCGCGAGCGGAAACCGTTGGACGCTGCCGCTCGAGACATTCTGCGCCGCGGGAAGCGCGCGAAGCTGCGAGACTCAAGGACTGACTTTAATTAAAATAAATAAATAAATAAAAATTAAAAAAAATAATAATAAATGACATGTATTCGTGCTTGTCCCGCAGCCGAGTTCAAGAAAAAGTATCGCGACACCCTTTTCCTTTTCCCCCCCCACCCCTAAATTAAAAAGCCGCCCTCCTCCTGGCAGGGATCCCCACAACAAAGTAGTCCGGGAGTTACTGATAGTTTGACCGACGCCTTCCTGCGGAGTTCGTGAAGGTGCCCGGCGTTCAAAGGAACTTCCGGTTGAAGGCAGGTGAAATAAAAAAAAATAAAAAAATGTGCCCGCGTTGTCTGGGGGAAAAAAAAAATAAATAAAATGGACATTTGTGCTGTTTTATAGCCGACGTTTTCCTTTTACAAAAAAAAAGGCATATTTAAGATACGTGTATTTGTCCCTTTTTTTTTGGGACGCGAGCGGTGACGTGTTGGTTTTATTTTGAAGACTTAATCTTTACATTTCCGGTCTTCTGTCAGGTTACCTTGGTTGCCTTGACGACGTGTGTCCATCACGTCTCTGTCGCCGGGTGAAGGCTGAAGAAACGCCCCCGGACTTCAGCCATTGGTGGGATTTTTATTCCATTTACAGATTGTTTACTGATTCATGAGGTTTATTTCCGAGTTGTGGTTATGACTTTCAAGAAACGTCGAACACATTAAATCCTCGATAGTTCACGAATAGGCTTTTCTACAGGATCTGTTGATCTCAATATCTCTTGATTGCTGAATTAATAAAAGTATTCCCCCCCCCAAAAAAAAATAAAACACGTTAAATATTCTCAGCCATGTGCAGAAGTGTTTCAGACTTAAATCAAACAGCAGGATACTTTGCACTTTAAAAATCTGTGATTAAAAACACTCCTCGTGGACACGACATAGTACTCATCCCCTCAGGTTGGTGTTAATGAAGACAAGACTTCCATTTCCTGACCCGTACTCCTGCATGCCGGGTTAAGAGGAAATAAAACACCTACCATCCATCAGAAATCAATACCCCTTCCTCACACACATCCTTCACACTCCCTCCTTAACCACCAGGAGAGGCAGGAGGAAGGAGGCCAAGCTCTGCAGAGGGGAAACACAATATGAGGCAGATTAATTTAATCTCAAAGGAGATATAACAGGAAATTGATATTTTATCCTTTTATATGATGCTCAGGGTTATAAGCCGCATGCGAGATGGTGGATTTTTTTTTTTTTTTTTTTTTAGCAAAAGGGGGTCGATGGTGAATGTCTTGACTGCAGATACAATAAATGAAAGTTAATTTGATTTCAAATGCGACTCTGTTTAGCAGTTTAAAGCTATACGTCTTCAGCCGAGATCCACGTCTGCTCTTTATGGTTAATAGTTTTCAGCTCAGAAAAAAAACAACTTGGAAAAAAAAAAAATCTGTTTTGTGGTTTGGATTCATCCTGAATTTATTATTATTTTTATTATTATTATTTTGTCAAATACTACCTTCAGTGACAACATATGGCCTAAAAATTGAAATGTCTCTGATGATATTGTGGATTATTTGCTTTAAAAGCAGAATTTCAGATCAGTTTTCCCTTCAGCTAACTGAGAACAATTTTTTTTTTTTGGGGGGGGGGTTTAGGGGTTAGAGCCGATTTGACAGCAGGGAGGGGAGGTGAGGGGGAGGGGGGGTTGATCCTGCCTCTCTCTGTCCCCTGTTTACATTTTACCCTGACAGATTACAGGGAGCCTCCCTCCGTGAGTCAAGGAATGCTTTGATGTGACAAATGACCCGGTGCTAAATGACGCTTTGTGTGTCTGCCCACATGTCAGCAAAGGCCTCATTTCATAAATAACAAAGTGTGTGTGTGTGGGGGGGGGGCACAGGGCGGCCGGTGTGGTGCCCCCCCCCCCCTCCCTCCGTCCCTGTGAGAGAATGAATGAGCGTATTACAGAAGGATAGTGAAAGACGGTGGCAGAGATCAAGAGCTGCGTGTGCGTCATCCTCTCAACTCCTTCCTTTGTACATTCTTGAAAACAAAAAAAGATCATTTTACATCCCCCCTGTTGCTAAATGATGATTTTTTTTTTTTTTATGCTGCTTTTATAGCTTTATTATTGAAAAAAATACGACAACATACACGTAATCTCACAACCAAAAAAAACATTTCAATCTCTTAATCACTTTAATAACTGTAATGCTGCACCGGGGAAATCGTTTCATGTGCGAATACATTATTTCTCAGCTCAAAAAGACAAAGTCACCTCCCCCCCCCACCTCCTCTCCTCCTCCTCCCCCACCTCCTCCCCCCCAACTGAGATCTGCCCTATTTGGCCAAAATATAATCTGTTTCTCGACACTGATCGTTGACAGTTAATGATTCCCAGATTTTTTGGGGGAGATAAAAAAAAAAGAAAAATCTGTTAACATTGGACATGTGCCTGTTTGTTTTGTGTGCGCGGTACATTTCGTTCTCCCTCTTCCCCCCAAAAAAACTTTTGTCGGCCTGTTGCACAATTCATCATCATCATCATCATCATCATCATCATCATCATCATCATCATCATCATCGCATCGCTTCGTATCGATCGTGCTCGCAGTGTTTTTTTTTGTTTTTTTTTGTCTTCAGCCGGCCGTGCAGAGAGAGTCGAAAGGTTTTCACACCTAACTTCACTTTCTATTTCCCGTCCACCTACTCACTCCCGCTTCCCCTCCGCGCAGAGCCAACGAAAACACGTCCTCCGGGATGCGAGCCAGCTCTCCGGGGCGCGGAGTTTCTCTGGCGTTTCGTGTTCGACCACTTGAAAGGACCCGCGAACAAAGCGGAGTCCTTTTAGATAGAAAGCCAAGTCGAGCCTGAACCACTTGAGCGGGAGCACAGATAGCCAAAAGTAGCGCCGCTGACAGCGCCGCGGGGATGAAGAAGGAGGGGAGGGAGGGGGGGGTCAAAGGTCAAGGTTACCGTGACCTCGCGGGCCATGTAAACACACTGATAAAGCCAAAAGGTTCGCGTACAGGGCGTTTCCCGCACCGTGTGAATGCCGCGACGTATTTATTGTGTTCCACATCCTCGGCCCACAATGTTTTATTTGTTATTGTTGTCTGGACAAACACAATAAACAAAGCACCTCTTCATCTCGCCAGCACGAGGTCGCTAAGTGCCGCAGACAGGTTGAGGAAGTCGATCGAAGGCCTTTTCACGACATTTGTTGCTGACGATAACCAAACTAAATATAGACCAGCTCGAGGTCATTGATAGTTGGGCGATGGGAAAAGCTCTACTCGGCACCAACGTGCAGATCTTTGACTGATCGACAAAGCAAACGCCCCCTTAAAAGAAATTTTAAGCCACATTTCGGCCGGTGAGAGCTCGGGGAGCCGTAGCACACGGACGGCACCCCGATCCCCGGGTCTGAAGAATCACTTTCCCCTCTGCAGAAACATGAATGCCGATTACACGCGGCCTGCTCGCTGCTGATAGTGAAAGCCCAATACATGGCGTTTCCATTTTATGCTGACTGAGAGCGTCAACGCGGTGGACAGTCGTGCTCCACAATGGTTCCAGAATAAAATGTTCACTCAAGCCGACCAGAATTTGAAACCCCGTCATCTGCTGAGTGCAGCGGGTCCGACGTTGTTTCGATGAACTGCAGCGAGGAGTTCGACGTCCTTATTCATATTCAAAAGTAGAATGCATTTGGAGTTTGCAAAAAAAATAAATAAATAAAAAAAGCAGAGAGCACTCTACATTTGTTTTCATTTATATTAATCAGGATATAAATTATAAACACAGCCAGATACAGGATAATCTGGCAGGCTCAAACAGAGTAAGAAGCATGTTTCATGCAGCTTCGGGGGATAAATCTAAGCGGCATATTGGGAGCATTTGGGTTTATGTGTTCTCCAAAAAAAAAAAATAAAATACAAACTTACTGCTGAGGTTTCTGGGAAGTCGTTCACATTTTCCTCAGGGACTCATGGGAAGGAAGAAGAGGTCAAGAGAGATGTCTAAAAATATAAATGTAAATGTGTAAACACACGGCGGTGGGATGGTGGAAATAAAGAGCATCCGTGTCCTGATAAAAAAAAAAAAAAAAAAACTCCCCGAGTTCAAGAGGAGACAGAACAAACCCGGAGAGTCGGCACTAAATCAGCTCGCTGCTCACCGCGAGATCATTAGCGAACGCGCGTGGAGCCAGTATCAGCTCTCTGAATGAACAGTGACACTCCAGCCGACGAGTCGCTCTCTCTAGTTACTCTCCCCCAAGAGAGAGCTCTCCACTTCCATTCACACAACCTGAACAAAGGACGGAGTTAGTCCCTGGACGGCGGTCTTGGGACTTTTTACTTTTTTTTGGTGTTTTTTTTGGAGCCCACCCAGGCGTGCCGAGCGCAGAATGACTTCCTCACCAGCTCCACCTCCACCGGCACCAGATTAGACACTTCCGCCTGCCTTTTTAATGGCTTGTTAATTAGCGGCCCGGTGGCTGGATGGAGTCATTGGGGGGGGGGGGGGGGGGTTTCACTGCCAGAAGTAATTAATCAAACACCTCGAGGCTTGTTTTAATATGCTGAAATCGATACAGCCGTTGTTTCTCTTCGGTGGTCCTGATTGGCTTTCTTTACAGGAGTTGATTCATTGCACAATATTGTGCAGTGTCATCATTTTCAAAGTTGTTTTTTTTTTTTTTTTTTTTAGCTCCGTGTGGTTCTGGTCCGCATGTCTTCCCACCACTTTCGAGTTTAGACGGAAACATCAACATTTAAGCAAACCTAACGCTGGGTGACTTTTCGCTTTCGCGCCGGTGCACATTCGTTGCTTTAAATGATACCGTTAACGACCATTTGATACTTTTGTCGTTCACGTCCCCTTTGGGATTAACTGTCGTATATTCGATAATCCTCCGTTTCATCGGGACAAAATTTCGGTTTGTCCAATTCTCTGGTTTATGACGCTCCCATCAGCCTCAGCTCTACTTTGACTGCGTCTCAAACATACTTAACTATTGAGCTCACACACTGAGTCTGGATCACCGGATGCTTTTAACCTCCAACGGTCACCATCAGGACTGTGGAGCAAAATTTGAGACTTTACCCGGTCCAAATTCACAAACTACACAAGTTAACATGCAAATAAGTTCATCACAAGTAAAGCAGAAGTGCACAAGCCGATTGAGACGCAAGCCTTTGTGCTCAGGGTTTATTTACATGCTAAAGCCTGAGGAAACTTCCAGACAGCTGCAAAGACCACGGACAAGTACTGTCTAGTTTTTGGGAGTTCAGGAAGACCTATTCCCAAACTTCTGGGCCATTTTCCTCCAGACAAATCGATCCACATTCGAATTGTCTGTATGTAGTCAAAGGCGAAGCAGTGACGAACCTCTTCATGCAAATACAGCGTTCATTGTGGTTTTTCCACTGCGGTTGGAGCCGTCAGCGTCGTAGCGGTAGGTCAGGTCAAGTTTCAGTCCTGACACTTTGACAAATATCTTGCATTAACAACAGCTATCAGAAGCTCAAAACAAAATGCATCCAGATGTGACGGGCTGCAGGTCGACACTAAGCGGCCTTCAGCGCTCGTTAATGTCCCCCCCCTTTTTTTTTTTTTTTTTTTTCGGTCTGAAAAAGACGACCGAGAGCACATTCTTTGTGTCAGAGGAGGACGAAGGGTCGCATGCGTTCACATTCCCGCTCCTCAGGGGCCTTTGATTGTCATGGTTTTGGGAGAAAAGGGGGGGGGGCTCTGAAGGAAGAGGAAGCGTTACGCGCCTCACTTCTACCACCCAGATACTCTGCGGATTCTCCGCTCGTCCTTTTCCAGTCACGAGGCCACTCGTCTCGCTTTCCCTTTCAATGAAAACGCCGTCCGCGCCATTAACAGGCTGGCCACTTCAACTCAGCCGTATCCGTGTAATCACCCTCTTGACCCAATTCATCGACGCAGCTCCGACACCGCCGGGTTCGCAGACGCAGAAGTTCTGCCGGAGAACTTCGCTAAAGACCCCGCGAGAGTCGCCGCAGCTAAAAAAAAAAACCCCACCAGAATCGGATGTCAGTGATGTTTATGCTGCTTGGATGTTCAGGCTCGGAGCAGGTGGCTGCGAGTTCCCTCCGCTCTTGTTGAATCGGGCTCCATATCAGAGTGTCGTTTAATGTTTCTTCTCCCCGCCGGCTGGTTTGTCAGAGGAGGAACTGAGAGGAAGGAAAACGTACATTTTTCCTAAGCGAACGGGTAAGAGATCCGTTCCCGTCTGCCCGGAGTTTGCTGCGACGCTTTTATATTTGGGAGCCGGAGAGCTGCCGAGTGTTTTAGCTGAGAAGTCATAATAAATGAAGAAAACGGATCGTTTCCCTTCATTTCACCGCGGTTGTGAAATGTGACGGCTCGTGTCGTGACAAACGAGTTGCTACATCGTCTCGCGAAGGTCACGAGTTCACAGAAAGAAAAAAATGCCTCTGGCAGTTTCATTTCATGAAAATACTTCAGTATCATCATTTTTTTTTCCCCTTTAATGCACCTCTTACAGAAACTTTATCTGCAGCTGATGAAGTCCAGATCAACTTTTATGACCTCGTAAATGAGCAGCAGCTTTTAGCAGCTACCTGATACCTGTGTTTATTATTGTTGCATCGCTATAATCTTGGGAACGGCTTCGCTTGAAAGCTCTCGGACATGTTGCGATGAAACTTCTGATTGCTCTCATGTTGGTTGCTATGACAACCGTAATGATAAGCAGGAATTTATAAGCGTCAAAGCGAAGTCATTTTTTTGTTTTTCTCTTTTGTTACTGTTTTTGCTTCAACTAAGGCCACAATTTATGATGAATTTGATTCAATTATGCTGAAGTTATTTCGTTAATCACTCAAAAAGTAACGTCCAAATACTCGAGGTGTCGTGTCGGACCAACAGCACAAACCCCAAAACGTCATCAGTCCATCACAGGACCAACAGAAAGACAGACAACTCGTGCCTTCAAATATCCAGACTATCACATATGCCAGAAAAAGATTTAGTACGTCCCAATACGTAGTACGTGAAATGTAGTACGCCAAAAGTACCAGGATGTCCTCCTACATCCGGTTGTATTTTGCAGTCTTGCGGGCCAGCTTGCTACTGTGACCCACAATCCTTTGCGTGGCGGAAGAGACCAGGGAGTCGGTGGCGCTGATGCTCCGCCCACAAAAAGGACGAAAGGAGAAGAAGCCGGATATGTGACTAAGAGGGTCAAAGTTCAAGGTGTATTTTCATCATGACGCATGTCCCCAATTGTGCACATACTACATGTAACAGTACATGCTTATAAGGGTAGCCGCAGTACGTACTAAAAGTAAAAAGAAAAAGTATGCGATTAGGAATGCAGCCATAGAGGTTGCGAAACGGTTCAAAACAGCTGATCGCAGTCCAAAAACGGGCTGAAGGATAAAACTGAGAGGTGAGAGTTAAAAAAAAAACACACACAAAAAAACAACAACAACCGCATAACAAGATCAAAATCGTGAAAACACCAGGACGAGAAAGTTACACAGAAGGGCGGGAAAACCAATCAAGACTCAGGTGGAATCAATCCCAGCAGAAGTAGGTAATCAAACATGAAGGCAGGAAGCCGAGACACCTGAAACGAGAGGAGAGCGATAAAAGAAAAGGAAAGGAAAGGAAATCAAGTAAACTAACAGAAAATATGACCCGGAGTCGGGTGCAGGTTGTGACAAAATGTCTTGTTTTCTTTACCAACGGCACAAACTCCAAAGATATTTAGTTTATTATCTCAGAAGACGAAGATGAGCAGATCATCCACAAAGCGGAGAAACTTGAACTGATGATTATTTACATGTAAAAAAAAAGAAAAAGAAAAAGAAAAAGAAATGCCCGAAGCAAATTAATCTGGTGTCTAAACAGAAGCTGATCTTCTGTTCTTTAACCTCCTCGTTTGTTTGTGTGCGACGTTTTAATCATCAAACACAAACAGAAGACATAATTACTGATACGACCTTCAGTCCGTAAAGCAAAGTATGAAGAAATCGCTGACTCGGCATGTTTTTTTTTTTTTTTTTATAACACCCGGCTGACTCGCTAATGCAGCGTATGAAAAGCGGCTCTGTTGTGCACAATCTGCAAAATCTTCACAAAAAAAAGTTGCTGAACTTCTGCAAAAAAAACAACAACTGCTCACTCTGTCCCGTCTCACAGTCGGAGATTGGCACGAGAATAATTGATCCGATCTGGAGTTTATTATTAGGAGTTTTCTTCTTTTTTTTTTTTCCTCCCTGGCCGTCCAAACATATTGAAGAGGCGTGGAAGACTTAATGGTCTTTCCAACACAGGCTGAAAGCAAAGAATTCAAAGAAAGGAAAAGAAGACGGGGGATGAAATGGGAACACATTGATTCTACGTTTATGTATTTGACGGGAAAAAGCAACAAAAAAATGATGAAATGACATAAAACAAAAACAAAAAATGGAGACAGTTACTGTCAAACTGCCCCGAAGTGGGGACACTTAGATCCGGGACAATGAACTTCACGCTCATAAAAAAAAAAAAAGTGCTTCGATGAAGTTTAAAAGAGTGAAATGGAGCAGGAAGAAGAAGAAGAAAGAAAGAAAAGAGGAGGACGAGGAGAGAAAAGGCCGGCGGCGGGAAGCCTCACGTTCTCCTTGATCTCCGCTGGACCTCGCCGCCCCGCTCATTGCTTGCAGGTGTAATAACATGGACTGATCCGGGGCTGGAGGTCGGGGTTCAGCGGCTCACAGAGAAGATATTTCTTTTTCTGCTGGATTAAATCATGGCGAGCGTCCTCAGTTGGACTCCAAGCCGCAGAATCTTTTTCCAGGCGTGTAACAAGAGGCACATTTTGCAAGCAGATATGAGCAAAATGCAGGTTTAGGATCTGGTTGGTTGTTGTTTTTTTTTGCAGTTCTGCAGGTCAGAGGTCAGATTTAGTGGTTTGAAATCTTTCAGCTGGATAAATACTTTGTCTTCTTTTACTGCCAATTTTCTTCTTTTTTTTTATCTACAGCAACACGCAAGACATATTTCCTCAGCACTCACAGAGAGATATGAAAATGACGTGAAATATGTTCTGCAAATCTGAAATTTAAATACCTCGTAATCAAAGTCGCTCGGCCACGATGAATTATAAACTGACGCAGATCAGATAAGCAGATAACTGCTTGAGCGAACCGAAGGAAATGGAAACCAGATGGTCGTTGGCTCTGGGTCTCTGTGTGCACTCGGTTCACATCTGCATTCCCGAGCCGAACGCAGACAGATGTTACGAGTTCACGGGATTTTTGCTCCGGTGATTATTTTTTTTTTTGGTCAAACAAGGCTACCGGATCGACCTGCCGACGGGCGATGAGGGTTTTGAGATCGTTACGTCCTCTCGGTAGACGTTAAGGCAGAAGATTTAAACCCAATCATTCGAAGGAGCGGTAGTGAGAAAAATGAAAAAAACAAAAAAAAGAAGAAGTGGTGTATTTGTAACGGGACAAAGGTTTACAAAAAAGTGGCGGGGGGGGGGGGACGGGGGACGGGGGGGACGGGACAAGGAGCTCGAGCCGAACGGAGACCGTTTCTAAAAGTGGACGAAGTTTCCGGGTCTGAAAAAAAACGAGGCTGGTGAGGAAGTGCCGTAAAGTGCAGCACCAACCGATCCGAGAGGCTTCGACAAGATGACACGGGTCATTAGTTCTGGTCGGCCGAGCTGCTCCGGGCTTCTTTCTGTCCGTTTTAGACTCGGAGGTTCAAAGTGAAACTGAAGAGCTACGACACCGTGCTTCCTCTCCTTTCTATCTCCCGTGTGTGTGTGTGTGTGTGTGTGTGTGTGTGTGTTGTTTCTTTGTGTAATTATAGTCCCCCCCCCCCCCCACACACACACACCCCTCCCCACGGTGTAATTCAATCTAAATAATCGGATTCATTACTTTCCTAAACAGACCGCTCAGCTCTTAAGTGAATTTTAAAGCAATTTTGTCAACTCGGGCTAACAGGCAGCCGACACGGCACGCAGACGGAGGACGCAGACGGACGGAGGACGCCTCGGCGTCGCTCAGCAGGACGTGACGTCGCACTGAAAGAAACAAGACGAGCCGAAGAGACAGACGGAGGAAGATCCAGTTGGACGGTTTGAAACGAATTAGGATGAAAATGAGTCAAGACTTAGGGTATTTTTCCTCACGGAGGGGGTTAACCCAGTCATCGATAACAATGACAGTTTCATGACAGGAAATTAAAGATTTAATAGATTGAGAAGATAAGGAAAACTTTCTAAAAACTTTCTTGACTTAACTCCAAAGTCATTTCAAGAAAATTCTCCAACCAGACGACAAAAGCGGTCCAATATTTTGCACGTGGGAGTTCTGAACTGCATCAGAAGAGACTTGAGCGTCCTGTTGACAACATCGCAGTCATTCTGCAGCGTTGAAATTCGGTATTGATCTCAATACGTTTTGACGTTTCCTGCGCTGAATGTTGTCCGTGTGCGGGCGTCCACCAGGGAGGACATTCAGGCTCCCGCTCGTCGCGCGGACGACCCGGTTCTGGTCACCGTTTGCGTTTCTAGAACTCTATATGTAATTCTGCTGAACTACTTACAGGCTGCTTTATGAGCTCAAATGTTTCAACAAACCAATAACGTTGACAAATGAAGGCTAAACATTGTTATTGAGCCCCCAAAAAACAAAACATATTTCCGTTGGACTTTTGCGCACGTTTTTTTTCTGACCGATCCCTTTAATATTTATTTTATTTTAAAATACGTTTCAGATAACTCAGGAGAACAGGAGGCGGGGGCTCGGCTGCACCGACCACCCCGTCACACCGCCGAGGTCAGTCAGAGGTCACGCACACCTCCGTGTTTCCATCACGGTGTCCCGGACGGCGAGCCCCCACGTTCATCGAAGCTGATCCCTTTTTTTAGTTTAAACGAAAGTAAAATGTCTGGCGTGCGTCATAAATGAGGAGGATGTTCAGCAGGGTGGAGTCGGCTCCACATTCGGAGCGGCAATCTTTTCCTCCACGCAGTCGGCGTGATGATTTCCTCTTTCCACAACTCTCCAGGGGCTGCAGTCATTTCCTTCCTTCCTTTTTTTTTAATACTTCCTCCACTCTCGGCCTCCCTGCAACGTCGATTTCTAATAGCTTCTTCCTTTTCCTTCTCATTTTGTTTCCACCGCGTTCTTTTTTTTTCCGTCTTTTACTCCGTTTCTCCCCCTTCAGCGTTTCTCTCCTCCCCGAAGGATGCAAGAAAAAAAAAAAAAAAAAGATCAGAGCAGCTGCAGGTTTCCTGTTTGTTAAAAACCAGAGGATGGACGGTGGATCGTAACTCCGCCCCTCTTTCAGGGAGCTGAATTTGCCCCCGCCCCCTTTTTTTTTTTTTTTTTCATGTGCAGAAAGAAAGTGCTTCCCGGTGATGTTCGGAGGCTGCGGGGTCGGTTAACACTGCGTCTCAGAGGGTCGCGTTGAAGCGGGATTTTCGACGGCAAAGCGTGAAATAGACACGCCCGCCCGCTGCAGCAAAATGCGACCGAAAAAAAAAATGCAAAAACCGTTTCGCTAATAGCTCCGTTTTCCCGCAAATCACGTTTTAAAGCGTGAAGTCGGTTTCATTTTCGTGCAAGACGGGAAAGCGTGTAATTGTCACGCCTCGCCGACCGTCCTGAGATTTCTCCCGGTGGACGAGAGGGGAAAAGGGTGTGCGGCTTTTCTAAATAAAACGGGAAACGCAAAACTTAAAAATAAAGACGACACAATAAAAACCCCGTGGTAAACCACGAGAACCGCCAGTTGCTCCACCTCGCGCTGCAGCTCTGCCGCCATCGGTGTGCGAAACTGTAAAGCCCTTTGAGACTCCACCGGGTGACGAGGCCCTTTTTCCTTTTTTTACTTTATTTTTTCACGGCCGGTAAAAAAAAACAAACCTCGATCAACAAACAGACGTTTCCTGCGTTTAGGTGGAAAGTGGAGAGTCGGATCCGAGCGGTGAGTCACCGAGCAAACCTCCCGGCTCGCTGTGACTGACTGTTTCCTTCGCTCCAACAACAACAACAACAACAAAAACGCTCCGAAGTCTTTGGTCTCCAGAAATGAGATTCAATTCGTTTTTCCAAATAAAAGTGAAAAAAAAAAAATGGAATTTTTACTTCACATTTTTTTCTACCTGGGACGTTAAACGTGCGTGAGGACGCGTCGTTTTCGGCGTAGTGCGTGCAGTCGGGTGTTGAAATGTCCTCAACGAGGCTCCTCTTCTTCTTTTTTACTCCTCCTGCGTCCATCACAGTGCAGCCGGACCGGTCCACGCGGTCTGAAAAGGCTTAACGCCGGCTTTCTCTTCTTTCTGTATCTTCAGTCAATCTGACAACTTCCCCTTCGTCCTTTCACCCCGACGCCGGAGGCTTTTCGGTTCCTCATTTTTGTCTTGAAATAACGTGCGACAGAAAGTGTCTGTTGTGGTTGATGATGAACGAGAGATGCTGCTGCGCGTCTCATTAAAAAAAATTAATGAATTAAAAAAAAAAAAGACGAGAGGAGGAGGTGGAGGAGGAGGAGGTGGAGGAGGAGGGGAAACCTCCAGAGACGCTCACCCATGACGTCGTCGACCGGGAGTCGGGATGTGGTCGGCCGCTTCTCCGTCTGGATTTTTAACGTTGTTATCCGCTGCAAAGCTCAGCGTCAGCGCCACGGGCGGGAGGAATTACGATTAAAACCAAAACTCGCGCGATGACGACTAAACATTTGCTCGTCTCTGGTCTCTGGTGCGACCCATAGTGAAAGAAGTCCTCCGCTGACGGGATTAATATCGTCTCCAGGAGTGGGTGCGAGCTTCTGCCAATACATCTGGAGAGGGTAATCAGTTCATGCTGGACAACCTGCCACTACCACACCATCTGATGAAATCCGGCCTGAAGACCGATCGAGTCACAAGAAATGGTTCGATGGGAGCATTTTATATTAAATCGGTGTCATTTCCGGAGGTTGTGAAACCTTCATCTCTCAGGAATTAGGAGGATTTTAAGATTTTGGACTCAAATACGGTCCCTGATCAGATACAACGTTGGATCTCCGACCGGATTAAAATCCAAACATTTTTGCAAACACGCTTTTTTCACGATGTCCAGACTGATGCGAGGTGGTCAATAATCACTCGCCGCCGCGTTCGACACGGCGGCCAAACTTCAGTCTGACGTGTGAAGCTGAAAATAACTAAATCTGAACGCGCAAAAAAACATTGTCCAAAAAAAAAATCAAATTTGAACAGAGGAAATTCTAAACCGATGCAACAGCTGGCAAAAGAAAAACAAAAGAAAAAAAACAAAAAAACACCACGAGTCCGTGCGGTTTTCAAGCCCTCGACGAGGTGCAAACGGGACGGAGTTCAGCGTTAAAATTCTTCCCTCTGTGGAAGAAGTGGAATTCTTGCTGCTGGAGAAGAAAGTGGAAAACGGCTCGGCGGTCGGAGTGACTCAGCCGTCGCTCTCGTTTTCTCTCGTCTGGATCACGAAGCGCACTCGGGACGAAGCGCACTCGGGACGATCCCCCCCCCCGGTGTTTGTTTTGTAGCGCGGGCGGAGGCGGGTGGGCGGGGCTTACTCCGCATCCAGGAGCTCCAGGTGTTATCGCTCGCAGACGCAGATAATCCAGTTAACGAGAATCAGACCGGGGCGGCAGACTCCACCCATCTGGGATGTGTGTGAATGTGAACTATAAAAAAAAAATAAAATAAAAAAAGTGTCACTTTTCCAGCTCTGGAACAAATTAAAAATCCTGCAGTTTCCATAAAAGAGAGAAGAGGAGGCGAATAAAGGAGCTTTTTGTTCTCAACCAAAAAAGGAAAGCCAAAATTTTAAAACTACAGCCCCCCTCCCCTCCCTCTGCCCTCCCTGTCCTAAGACTATAAAAGTGGATGCAAAGCTTCCAGCAGTAGTTAACTGCAATACCACCGAGGGCCACTAGGGGTCGGCTCCAAAAAGCTCCCGTGTCTCCCGTTAGATATTAGGCCTCAAAAAGCGGTACGTGTCAGGGTGACTGTTTGATTGACAGGCTATAAGGTTCTGCTACAGGTGGGCGGGGCATAATGTCCTCATAGGTTCCCAGTCAGATGGAGTCAAGATTCACCAAATATGGTCACTTCCCGGCAGGACGCGACACGGACGGGGACTTCCCGTCATTTATCTCCGAGGAGCGACCGGGTCTTTCCTCGGGACGAATCCCTGCCGACAAACGGGATGCCGAGGAAAAAGGAAACGGGTTTCAAGGATGAAGAGCTTAAAAAAAAAAAAAACAACCTGATGTAAAAATATAATTATGACACAATTCAGCTTCTGAATAATATCACTGATTGTTGTTTATCACGGGGTTCATGGATGTTTTCTCTCGGATCCTTTGAGTCTACGGTTCCTGGAGGAATAACGAGTTGAATACGCTCCGGTGTGACAGGATATTGTTATTTATTGTTAAATTAAGTCTACACACTTGCATAACGAGCCAATTCTAAACAAACACTGAGTTTTAATGAGCCTCCGAACGAGTCGGGTTTTTTTTTTTTTTTTTTGGACCGAATTTCTGCTGGCAGAGAAAAAAAAACAAAAAAACAAAACCAGCCGAAGCCCGAAAAGAATTTGTCTCTTAAATGTTTTTGCCTTTAAAAGGTCATTTGCTCATTATTATCAGTAAGATTGTCTGCAGCGCACACACCTGAGGCCTTTCCTGAGAAATCACGATAACGGGAGAGACGGACGACGCTGTAAAAAACATAACGCGGGCATAAAAAAAAATAAATAAATAAAAAAAAAGATTAAAACGAGCCGCTAATTTGAATAATCAACAACACAAAACGATCAATAAATGGATCCAAAAAAAAAAATGTAAACAAAGTATGACTAATAAGCACAGGCGATTACAAAAACTAAATAATAATCCACCATTCGTGTCCAGAATGAGTCCACGTTGGTCTCGGCATCAACAAAAATAAACACACTTGGTGTAAATGAAACTCGGCTTCCTGTTTGACCCAGAGAGACCGAGCAGCAGCGGAGTTGTTGCAGGCACTTTATGCACTGCTGCCCCCTGCTGGCGAGCAGCCGCCACTACACCAGGATGGTTTTTAATTCTCCTCCTGACCGAATCGCATCTTTAACCTGCTCCCGTGTGCGGGGATTTCAAAAGTAGCTTTTAAAACAAATAAATACAACTAATCAACTTTATACTCGGGTAAATTATTAGTTTGCGTTACATTAAAAAAAACATTTTTTTAAGACGAGTGTGTACAAAAAAATAACGGCAAAATATAATTTTATTGAAATAATCCATTCTAGGTATTAAAGCGATCATGCGTAACATGGTTGAGGGATATTCTGATACATACAGTACATACAAACATCAGGCACACATTTGGTGATCCTCTCGGACGAGTAGTTGCCGTTAACGGAACGGAAATAAAAAAAAATGTTTCACAACGTGTTTAAAAAGTCTCTATTTACCTTACAAATAATAATAATTCGATAGAAAATCTGATGGATTAAATGGAGACGACGGGTAACCACTATAATTACATCCAGCTGAATAATTTAAGGTTGTTTTTTTTCCCCTGGTTGGACATGATGACGTTTCACGGCAAATGCGCAAGCTCCAAAAAAACAACAACAACAACAACAACAAAAAGTCCTGGCCGTTAAGACCAGAGAAACACTGAACGCTCAAACACGCGACCCAGTTTGACTCCTTCAAAAGAAAAACTGAAAAATGACGAGAAGAAAAAATAAAATAAATAAATGTAAAAAAAAAAAAATAAAAAATGAGACGAGAGCTCGACGTCCGACAGAGAAACGGTCATTATGAACTTCCAAAAAAAACAACAACAAACTCTCCACAGCCAATCATCGGACAGTTTAATAGTAAACATGTAAACATTTCAAGTAGCCACGAAGAAAACAGTGTGCAGGAAGTGGAGGGTGTAATTTGTCACTGGTGTGTGAGCAGTGAGAAAACACACGCACACGCATGACCTACAGGACATGAGAGCAGGTGACACAACTTTAATATTTCAGGAGGGTGAAATCAGCTCCCCTTTCCTTTAGTGTTCGTTTTAACCTACATGGACATGATCATGATAATAATAATAATAATAATAATGTAAAGTCCGTTTGAAAAAAAAATAAATTAATTCTTAAGAGCCTCTGAGATTGTCTGGAGTTTTCTTTTGTGCATTATTTGTGTGGCAAACTTGTTGTACGTGATGATATGAAGAATGTGAAAGGTCAAACACTGAGATTATGGATTGATGAAATAAATTAGCTCCTGGGTGTCACTTTTAGATTCATGTTTGCCTGTCGACAAAGCTCTTTCCAAGCCCGAGTTCCCCATCCCGACCAGCAGGGGGAGCTCTAACAGAGACGTAGTAACATTGGCCTCCTCAACAAAACAAAAAATACAAAAAAAATATTCAAAACCAGGTTCAGGGTCAAACTAAACGTCGCTCATGGAGCTCCGGAGACACTTTGTGTATGAATACTGAAGGAAATCCACTTGTCAAATAAAAAAATAAAAAAGTACAAAAAAAAGGAAAAAAATATCAGTGAAATGAATGAGATCGACCCCGAACCTGCAAAGACACACTTTCATGCAACATTTCTCCGACGTCTTCCGTCAGGGATTCGAGAGACTCAAAGAAATTCCTCTTTCAACTCTCAATATCTCGCTTGGTCTTACATACGGCCGAGAAGGAACATATTGTGATGGATGCAAAAGGTAAATATGTGCAGCACGTTGCTCGTAAAGTGAGTTTAAAAAAAAAAAAAAGACAACAACAACAACAACAACAAAAACTGCATTCAGGCCAAAGACAAACAGCAGAAACTTATTCAACAGTGAGTGGGGGGGGGGGGGGGAACAAAACAACTCACCGCCCGAGAAGGTGTTTATCGTTCCTACAACAGGAAGCACGGACAGTAAGAGATGTAGCGTGTGAGCGTTTTTAGAGTCGGCTCGGGTTCGAGGTTTAAAAAAACAACAACAACAAAAGCATTTCTGACACCGACGTTGCAGTAAAACAGCGTTTTGAACAGCATTCAGCGCCTCCAGCGAGGACTTCACATCCCGAAGATCCACTCAGGCGACGACAACCGACCTCGGAAAATGCACTTTGTGGTTTACAAGCAGAATTAGACAGCATTTGGATTTCTGTCTGAAAATGAGAAACCTCTGGGAAAAAAAAAAACAAAAACAAAAAAAACCCTTCTTTTCAAGAAGGAATAACTGGGTTTTTTTTGTGGTTTTTTTTTAACGAAACACTGAACTCGTCTTCACGAGGAGAAACCGGTTCAGTCGGAGAGAGGAAATACTTTTGGGAGTGTGGATGTGAGTAGCAGCACAAACTAAAAAAAAAAAAACGACGACCTCCAGCTACGATCACCAGGAAGCGTTCACCGGGAACTTCTCGAACAGCTGCTGCCTGAGTGAATTTATCCGTTTACTCGTATTTAAACATAATTTTACCTTTAAATCGCTCCTGATAATTTACACGTGCGTCGAACAAACCCGGCGAGTCCTCGGCGGACGCCTCGCCGGTCTTTAATACAGCATCGATAACACAGTGTTAAAGCATTTTAAAGTCCGTATAAATAGTTGTGATATAAATAAATGCACTCAAAGACACATTCACTTCGGGTGGCGCTCGTTGGGTTAAGCTCGCCTGACGGAAAATACTATGTTTGGAAGAAAAAAAAGAAAAAAGAAAAGGAAAAAAATGGATCCAATGTCGCAATCCTTCCTCAAGCCGAGGCTCCGAGTAACCGTTTTAATATCATCTTAACTTAAAGCTGCCAACTTTGAAGTCACGACCCCGGTTCGAGATCAAATATTTGTGTCGCTCCGGCCCTTTTTTCCGGCGGGGGAGGAAAAACAAAACTCCCACAACAACAACAACAACAACAACAACAACAACGTCTTCCGTCGCCGTCACTGGCAGGTCAAGTCGCCGCCGCCGCCGAGCCACGTCCAGATCTGGATCATCTCCTGCGGCGTCCGCGGGTGGACGAGCATCAAGCTCTTGTAGGCGCACGGGTTGGAGCGGTACTTCTCCTCTATGTTGAAGGTCCTGAAGCCTTTGTGCTTCTCGGGGGCCAGCCCCAGCTTCCGGAGGCACATCCCCGTGTAGACGTCGTCGATGGGGTAGAGCGCCACGCGCCGCGACGCGTTGTACAGCCGGGCGGCCACGTCCCCGGAGTACAGGTAGCCTCCCCCCCCCGCGTACGGAGGGTAGATCCCCACGTACATGCTCTCCGGGATGAAGTACTTCACCTTCTTGTCCCGGTGGGGCCCGGCGTTGGTGATCACGTCGCCCACGAACAGGTCCCTGGCTTTGGGCTCCGAGAGGCCCCCGAGGAAGTCCAGGATGCGGTAGGTGTTGACGAAGACGTCGTCGTCGCCCTTGAAGATGAAGCGGGCGCCGGCGCAGCGCGACTGGATCCACTGCAGGAACAGAACTTCCTTCACGGTCAGGTTGAAGAAGGAGTCCCGGAAGTCCCACTGGAGGACGTCCCTGTGGCGCACGCTCTCGTAGCGCAGCATCTCGGACAGGTCCGGGTGGTGGTCGCCGGCCGTGGCGTTGCCGAGGAGGAAGATGGTCACCACCGTCCGATTGGCCACGACGCCGGCCCGCCCCCAGGACTGGCGGATGGCCTGGCGCCGGTCGAAGTGAGGCGCCAGGGATTTGACGGCCAGCAGCAGGAACGGCGGCTCCTCGCAGATGTCCGGCTGGTCCACCGTCATCGGGTAGGAGCGGCAGCGCATGTAAAGCAGGAAGTCCTTGAAGCGCTCCGGCAGGGAGTTGTAGTCCTTCACCTGCGTGGTGACCCGGACGTTGGGCCGGCAGGGGTCGGAGGTCACGTCGGTGTCGTTGACCCAGTCGGGCAGGTCCCCGCCGCTGTAGTTGGCCATCAGGACGGGGTTGTTGTGGACGTCCAGAACCTGCTGCTGCTGGTTCCAGTACGCCCCGCTGGGACACAGTTTGGTCCAGAAGGGTTTGGACGGGATGAGGACCTTGTGGTGTCCGTTTTTGTCCTGGCTGCTGCTTCTGGAGATGAGGATGAAGATGAAGAGGTTAACCATCGTCACCGTCACCACAAGCTTCAGCCTCCTCCGCAGTATCGCCATCCTGCACCCCGTCGCCACCTGAGCGGACACAAGAAAAACAAAAAGAAAATGGAAAGAGAATAAAAAGAGACGTCAGGAGTAGAAAAAAAAAACCCCGCAACAATCCACCGATTAAAATTTACATAAACAAACGACCGAAAGCGTTCTGTTGTGACGTGGTCGAAGACGACATGTATTTTGTTTTGACGTTTTCTCGCTAGTTACGGTCACGAAAGATGAACACGAGCTCGTAGTCTGAGCTCGGCTTTAGTGCTTCCTTATTTGAAGAACTCTCCGTGCTGTGTTTGGATGTTAATCAATCAATCAATCAATCAATCAATCAATCAGTGTGTTGTTTAGTTAGAAAAGCCGGTTTGTCCGACGCAGCTTAAACGTGTCTTTTTCCAAACCTAAATATTCCCTATTTGTTAGTAATTATTAACTTTAAGACCGAAAATTACTCCGAAAATCAGCCGCCAGCACGCATGCAGGTTTCCAGGTAGTCGCCTCAAGGTTACCAGTAACTGTGTGTGTGTGTGTGTGTGTGTGTGTGTGTGTGTGTGTGTGTGTGTGTGTGTGTGTGTGTGTGTGTGTGATCGTTAAGCTGCATTCAAGCGTCAACTGGTCGTTCTGGCCACAGCCCAAACTAAATATGATAAAACAATTAGGAAAATGATCCGTCATAATTGACAAAAACAAACAAACAAACGAAAAGGTTGACCAGAGGTCGTGTTTAACAACGTTAATCGTCGTGGTGAAGACAAAGCGAACCCTGCGATCACAGCCGTTACGCAACGGGACGCGTCTTTTGCCTCCTTCTGCCGCCGACGTGCCGGTTATTGAATCCCGGTAATATTAACGGCGGAGGACGGCTCCACGGTCGAGGGTTGCGTCGTCACCTTCGGGCCGGCGTCGACTAAAACCAGAAGGAGAGACGAGGACGCGGCTCCGCGAGTTGGAAACGAAGACAATGCTTCCTTTCAGCAGGTCGGACTCTGGCCGGCGGTTTCCGTCCTGGCGGACTCGCTGATAAACATCGCTTCACCGCGTCTCTCCGTCTGGATTCGGACTCGCGCAAACTGCTCGAACGGGGAGAAACTTTTCTGGGAGGCCAAAACGCTCCAGGAGAATTCAAATGACCGAAGGTTATGACGGGAAATGGGGAGGAGAGACGGGAGCAAAACTCGCCGACTGAACTTTGCAAACTTCAGACTGTCCTACGGGAACGACAACTTAAACGTTTAAATGTTGAGAAAAACAACATAAAATAAGTGGCGGGAAGAATGAAGCTAAACTCGGGGACTACGGGCCGAAAGGGCGAGAGGCGCAAATCTCGGCATCTGGCAGATATTAGGGGTCATTTACGGGTAGATGTAGTCAAGGAAAAACAAACAAAATAAAAGACTCCAGCCAGGCCAGCAGCTCCCGAAGCAGAGCGAGGCTTTTAGTTTAATGCTAAAAAAAAAAAAAGTAAAAAAATAATCACCGTACGTGACAGTGCTGACATACAGCGAGTCCCAAAAGTGTGAAATATATCATTTACAATCGTATACGGGGGAAAAAAAGAAGAAGAAAGCAGCTAAAAACCACAAAAAAAACAAATATATTTTTGGCATTTTTGCTTGAAAACAATGAACGCGTTATTGAAATAGTTGAATAACGATTTGATTGTTTTTCCTTCGATGTTAATCAGTTAAACAGCTGATTTCACACACACAGGAAATATTGAGCGTGTGAATCACTTATTAAATTGAGGTTCTGCTCCCTGATGCGGTTTGTAAATGTGCCTTAACCTGATTTGTTGTGTTAACAGTGTGAAAGCTGAGCAAACTCTGGCTGACGAGTGAAATGGATGAGCGGCTTCGTCCTGTGCGTCGCTGCCTCGTAACACTTCCTGCCTCCGTATCGTGTTGCTCTCGCCGCTTCCATGGCAACGAGCTCGCACTGCTGCGCTGCCGTTGGCTCTCCCCGCGCTCCCTTCAGCTTCCCTCGCCACCTTTTTCCTTCTGCTTCTTCTTCTACTTCTTCTCTTTCCTACTTCTTCTTTTGAATTTTGCTCACGTGTGAAACGGGACAGAAGGCCGAACCCTAAAAGCTACAGAGGAGGATGATGATGATGATGATGCTGCTGTACAATGCTGGTAGTCCATCATTGTTATATTACAGACAAGCAAAGGCTTCTCCCTTCTGACTCCTCCTTTCTCTCATGGGCAATTACCTCACCTCACCCCCTCCCCCCTCCCGTACAAACAAGCAGACTTCTGGGAACTGAGTGAGTGGGTGGGTGGGTGGGTGGGTGGTGGTGGCGGTGGGCTGTTAAGAAGAAAGCTGAACAACATGCAGACGAGATGAGTAATTAACCAGCAGTAGTCCGAGGCCAAACACACACCTGATGGAGCATCTCAAACACACACACCTGATGGAGCATCTCAAGCACACACCTGATGGAGCATCTCAAACACACACACCTGATGGAGCATCTCAAACACACACACCTGATGGAGCATCTCAAACACACACCTGATGGAGCATCTCAAACACACACACCTGATGGAGCATCTCAAACACACACCTGATGGAGCATCTGCCCCCCCCCACACACACACACTTCAGACTGAACGTTTCAGCACCAAGATTCAAATTGCCGCTGCTGTGGTTTGTGTGCACTTGTGGTCGTCTTGCACACGTTGCAAAACACAAAACGAAGACAGAGCATGAAGATGTACCTCGGATGGATGTAGAGTTTTGTGCCAAAGGTTAAAAGCACATTAGATGTTTAGATTTATTCTCGAGCATCTTCTTAAACTTGTTCTTAAAAGAAAAGTCGCAGGAAAAGTCGACGTCAAATTGCAGACTGCAGCTCAGATGAGCAAAACTACCATTTGATTATTAATAGACTATTGTTGTTGCACTTTTTTCCGGCTGTAGTCGTCTTTGCACGTTTTCAACGTACAGTTTAACGTGCAAAAGCTCCGAACTCTGCCGCCAACGTGTTCTTCTTCTCCTCCTTGCGTTGTTTAATGGCTGCCGGCAAACAGCTTTTAGATACATTCCCGCCACCTTCTGACAGGAGTGGCGCATTACAACCAGGCACCGGTTCAAAACGGGGGAAATAAGGAAGAATTAAAGCCGCATACACTAGAGATTTTTTTTCTTTCTTGTATTTTAGTGACTACGAATATTTGAAGACCGCGACTGCAGTGCCGTAAAACACGCACGGCAAGTTTGCCAAGTGCAGGAGACAAAATAATAACCCCAAGATAAAGTGTTATTATCACGGCGGAGGTGATCAACTGTTGAAAAAGTTACATCCGAGACGGAGACGAAGGTTGTTATGACACGAAGCAGAGTGATCGCCGTGCATGCGAACCATCAGCGGCGCCATTATATTTACCGACGGTCGAATGTGGGACCGAAGAATAAACAGTTTATTTTACTGCTCTCAAGCTTCAACCAAACTTTATTTCAAATCGGGGATTCACGGCTGATCTTTCACGTTTGTCCGGAACACCATCTTCTGACCGAACTTGGATTTCTTTATAAATGATTCAAATCTTAATACGACGCGAAAATAAAAAAAAAATCTGTGCGATAATGTGGAGGAATTATGCTATTTTATTTTCTGTCCTGATGATTTGATTTATGTAGGAATTTAAAAGAGAATCTTCTCCTCGTGGTCCAGTTTCTCTTTTGGCTCATGTTCTAACAAGTTAATGATCAAAACTTTCCAGAAAGACCATAAAATCGTATTCAAATATTGAACAGTAATAAAAAGAAAAAATGAGTGTTTAATCCAAGAGTGTTTATAGTTGAGTACACACTGGCCGCATGACCGGACCTCTTTTTTTAATTTTATTTTATGCTCACCGGGTACGTTGTTATTTTTACTTTGACGAGAACAGTTCTGACATAAATTTGACTTTAAGGTTGTTTATAATGAATTTCCAGTTTTTTTGATGACATCGTGTGCATTATTGAGCTCGTAGTGGGTGCTGCTGGCGGTTTAGTACCGGACTGCATTATTTTTGATGCACGTTCATGGGATGGACAAATTATTGGAAACATCTCCGTTCACCATCCAATCAGGAGGTCGGTTCGAGTCCCTCGCTTCACTGTTCCTTTGGGTTTTTTTTAAGCTATGTATCCCGTCTGCTTTTAAACCTTTTTTTCCTTTCTAGTTTCTCCACATGTTATATCTGATTCAAGTTCTTATTCCTTGTAACATGAAGCCAGGTGGGGGAAACGGCGTTGATGTCCGGTGACAAACAGCTCTGTGGCACCGTGATTAAATCTGGCAGTAATCTAGCAGACAATGACAAGCTGTGTTTGACCATTGTGGCTTCCACCTGATAAAAGGTTCAGTCAGGTGAGGTCTCTCAGCTCTGTCTGTGTGTGTGTGTGTGTGTGTGTGTGTGTGTGTGTGTGTGTGTGTGTGTGTGTGTGTGTGTGTGTGTGTGTGTGTGTGTGGATGTGGGGGGTTATGGCGCAGGGGGGGAGGTGTGACACATCAGAGAACAATGGCAGATAAGAAGGTTTGTGTGTGTGTGTGTGTGTGTGTGTGTGTGTGTGTGTGTGTGTGTGTGTGTGTGCTCATCGAGTTTGAATGGATCCAAATGAAGCTCATGATCCTATTTGGATAAATCAAAGCCTTCCTAAATAAATTAAATAAAGTTTTAACAGCACGTTTGAATTCAATCGAACTTGCGTGTTTAAATATTGCATCTATGCATGTTGTCTTTTTTTAAAACACTCCTATAACTACTCATAAGCTGCCTCTGAAGGTGCACACCGCGCGATCTTACCTGTGCAGGTGAGTAGGCCTCCTTGGGCTCGTGTGGTCTCGTGTCTCCTCTGGGCTCTCTTACCCCATACTTCTCTCCACCCACTTGAGAGCAGCAGCCAATGGGGAAGAGGGACGTGGGACGGGAGGAGGAGGAGGAGGAAGAGGAGAGGCCGGATCTGGAAAACACATGAAACAACCGCTGTGAAGGAGCTGAGCCCGAAGAAAGCAGCTCGACAAATATGGACGGCACAAGAAGCTCAGGAAACCAAGTTCTGCTGTTTTAAGACATGCTGAAAAGCTGCTGCACGTTTTCCTTTCTTTTCTTTTTTTATACCGCTAACAAATGTGAGCACTGAAGGAAGGAGAGGAACGGCAGCTGAACTGACCTAATGTGAACAACTTATCTCGTATCTAGATAAAAGCTTTAAATCTATGTTTTTAGATCGTTATATTACCGTGCGGCTCTACAACAGCTGTAACGATGAGTCAAATGATTAATAGTCCGAAACACGTTAGTAATCTGAATATCTTCCAGTTTCAGACTGTTGGAGAAGGATTAACTTCCAAAACATCACCTTGGGTTGGAGGAAATCATTTTCACTATCGTTTTATAGACACCTCCATTAATCAAGAAAATAATCAGCAGAGTAGTTGGTAAAGTAAAATAATTGCAGCCCTGATATACAAATGACTCATGTTCTAATTTAAACAGAACAAAATTAAACTTCTTTAATATCTGTTGTAGATCTTTTAGCATTTACACGGCTTAAAATCTCCAACCATCTTTCAGGAGAAAGAGAAGCGGCCTTCTCTTTATGTTACGTTTAACTCGTCTGTATCGATCAGCTGATCAAAACAAAAATCAGCAGCTCGTCCAAATCCGCTTTCTCCTGCCAGATTGTCGTTTGGGAAATGATTGCTCTAATCTCACATCTCAACCGCGGCAAACCAGGTTTCGTGTATGAAAGACATTGTAAAAAAAAAAAAAAAAAAAAAAAAAATCGAATTACTGCAGAGGGTCTGGAGCCTGGTTATTCAAGTCCAGGTGAACATGAGAGAAAAAGCACAGTCATGGAACAAAGACAACAAGTCTTTATGTTTTTTTCACAAGGGAGGGAGGGGGTGTAACATTCATGACATGAAACGGATACCAACACAATGTAGACCATTATTACAACCTCACCGTCCTCCAGGAGGGATTACTGCATTTACCAGGAGAATAGCATTATGTTCTTCCCACCACAGAAACCAGACTTTCACTTGTTCAGCTCTAATAGTTGTTTTCAGGGACTTTCATGTCATTTTCTCTCCTCGGGCTGAAGAGTTCTCATATTTTTTGCTCCAGCGGACGTGTTGCTGCGTGCGTGGACGCTCCGCTCCAGCCAAGTGAGCTCAACGTACAACTCGCTGCTTTGGTTCTTTTGCCAAAAAGCTTCTCTCGGTGATTAATATCGTTTCTCGCAAGTTCTTTTTTTTTTCCCCTTTTCTTCCAGGGAGTAAATGACCAAGACGTTTCTTGTCAACTATTTGGGGTGGGGTGGGGGGTGGGGGGTGGAGGGGGCCCTACAAAAACGCATCCCAAATTAATATTTTGCGATAACATTTCTTCTCGCTTTTAATTGTAGAGGGCAGGAAAGGTAAACAAAACCGAAAGCCACAAGAGACGGAACAAACAATGGCCGGGTGCACGGTGCGCTGAAGCCGGTGAACTCCCATCCAAAGCATGTATTTCGAGCCTGACTGAAAACCCCGGTGTGAATATCCCCCTATTTATCGTGAAAACAAAACATGTTAATGATTAATAACGGCACCAGAAAACAGGCGCGCAACCGACACAATTTCTACACTGGATGAATCGGTGACCGTTAAACACCAGCAAAAAAATAAATAAATAAGTTCAATAACAAATGAAAGCAACACGATAAGCTTTCAACTCTGACCAAATACACTGATGTGGAAACTCTCTTTCCACACACGACTAGGTTTTGTTAATTATTAAACGCACCGTTGTGCCGGTTAGATACGAGATGGTCAACAGATAAATGGAGGACATGTCGCCTTTCACCGTGAAATTTTACAAAACGGAATGATTCAGAAAAACATCAGCAGAAAAACCACAACGATGTATTTGAAACAGAGATTTCTCAGGTGGGCGTTGCACCCATCAAAGCAAACTCGGAAGCACACAAAACAAATGACCAGCAAATAAATCCCTTTTCAATAAACTCACTGAAAATGACAACGCCTGCTATAACCCTTCACACCCGGTCGATCACCTCCCGCCAACAAGAGTCACCACCGAATGTCAAAAGGGGCGAAAGGTTTCCCCGACTTCTCGAAGCATTTCTGCCTCGTCTCACTGCCGCGGCGCTTTTCTGGCTGCGCCGGATCCAAGAGCATCGGGTGAACAGGAAATCTGAACGGCGTTATAAATGTACAAGGGTCAGAGTTAACCGACATTACTGTTTGCAGCCGAGAGCACAACATTTCAAACTGCGAGCGTGTAGAGGGGCGCCCTGTTCACTCAGCCAGAGGGTTCACGCCCGTTCGTTACCCCGTCTCTGACTGCTGTGTGCGAGTGACAGCGGCGAAGCAGGCAGCACAGCAGGCGAGTGTCCGCCAACGGAGGTCACGTCAGGTCGGTGGACAAAGTCCAACTCCTAACCGACTGACAGCAATAAGAGGATGATTAACCGATTGGCAGGAGGAGGGCGACAGAAAAAACAAACAAACAGACAAAAAAAAAAAAAAAAGAATCTCCTGCAACTTCACTGAAGTGTGCCGAAACATGACGGTGAAAAGTTTCAGCCCGTGGAGGCATTTTTTTAAATATTTTTTTTGGTTTGGCTTTTAAATAATTTCTATCCGCGGGCGTTTACACTGGCAACAAGTCTAAACTCGGGTTAGGTATCAAGAAATGGCTCTGAATTGGAGCAGGTTTCAATTTCCTGTTTTTTTTTCTTCCTCCCAGAGTCAGAAATCCCTGGATGGCAGTAGAGGAGATCGTATCAGCGTTTGGTTCAAAAGTAGTTTAGCCACCAGAACAGACACAAGGACTGCTATGATTGGTCGATTAATCAATGCTGACTCGATAATCATGTGGATCTGAAAAGGAAGGACTTGATGAATCGACAATAAAAGTTAGTAAATAGACACACGCAGATAAAGACTTCATCCAGTGATCCGTGTCCAACGCCGCGCTGCAATTTGAAGGAATGAGACTTCTCGACTGATGAATCAAATCGTCGACATTTAAGGGCCTGTTCTATTTTTGTTGATCTACTTTTCTCATGGTCTACTTTTTAAATTCCAGAGTAGGATCCCTCCAGCCACCCAGAACACGCTAAAAATGCATCTTGTAAAAATAAATGTCCCGCAAAACGGCCTATAAATACATACGGAAGGAATCTTTGGTTGCACAAAGCAGAATCACGGCTATAGTTTCCACGGAGAAGATTATTGTCTCCTATCGGGATTACACAATCGATTATCCAAATCATCAGCAGTATGCATGTTGAAGTACTTTCCCTTTATCTCCGTTTAAATCTTTTTTTTTATGTCTCATGTGTTATGTAAAGACTTTGAATTACCTTTGTGCACGAGTCACGCCCTCCAAATAAAACTTCCTCTTCCCCGTGTTGTAATCTGTCGCACCCGTCCTGCTGCCCTGTAGGCAAAGAGATTTTTTTTTTTTTTTTTTTGGAGCGCCACTTAACACAAAGTCAGAAGAGTACGAGAGGATGTCGGGGCATGAGGGAATGTGGGCCCCGATAGCGACACGGTGCGAAGAGAAGAGCGCCACAAATAGCCAGAGGGATGCGACGGAGGGAGCGGGGGCCGTCTGAGCTGGAGTCTGCCCACCAAATATCGTCAGTCGACAACAGTATTCACAACGGTCCAAAAAAAAAAAAAAACTCCCACTTTGTTAGAGCTTTCCACAGACGGGATTTTGCCGATCGGTTGTTTCGTTTGCCGCTTTTATCAGAAAAGGAAAATTACAGCACAACAGGTGGTGGGCTGCATGGAGACTGAATGCTGGATATTAGAAGAGACGGCTGGGTATTATTATGTCAAATTAAATGGCATCACACATTAGGGTACAAGTGATTAGTTTTCGTGCACGTTGTAGGGGGAGCGCGTAACCCCGGGTCGGTCTCTTTGTTACGATTTGCAGACGTCCCCGAAATGCCTCGCGTGCAACTCATTACTTCAGCTACAATTTACCAGCGTTCCCCAAACGCCTCACGTGGAAGCCGTCGCTCGATGCTACAATTTTGCTGGTGTCCCGCAAACGCATCATATCAGTAGACGCTTTCCGGCTGCACACAATGAAGCTTCCAGTTAGTGCAGCGCACGCGTTAATTTGTTATTAAAAATGAAGTAAGGTATTCTCGTGGTGAATAATGTGAGTAAAAAGGAGCAAAAATGTATGCGTGTTGAAAATGAAATCCCGTGGCTGTTTTGGCTGCATAGATATGGAGATTTGGTACCAAATGAAGAGGCATTTTTCGATGCTAAATACTGGAGTACGACTGGTGCCACAAAAGTACCCAGTATCAAAGTTTGGTACCCAACCCATCATCACAACCAGGTTGACTTTTATCCATCAAGCTTATTATAAAAAAATCCCCTGGCTCCTCCGTCTAATTACCTGTCAAGTCAAAACGACCTGCTGAATTGCTCTTTTCTCTCAAAGACTTATTACAATGCAGCTTTTACCTACAGGAACGATGTTTTACATAAAATGGTGGTGAAAAAGTAGAGAAACATACGTTGGCACATACACGCTGCCACACACGCTTAAAATAGAAAGGAATTTCTCATTATCATTGAATACTTGACACGCCATCTCCACATACTAAAAGGTCACCTCTCTGGACGCTGCGACTCGTTCACTCGCGCTCACCGTAATCTCAAGTTTAAAAGGTGGCTCGGACCGGGCCGACGAGTTCGTACTACACCAGCATGCCAACTTTAATCCTGACGCACGGCTCACAATGAGACCTGATGAACAAATGCGGATATCTCGGGCTGCAAAAATGGACCATACATCTTGTTCACCTGCTTTGTTGCTGATTTTGAAGAGGTTTTGATGACGGGGTAGCGCTCCGCGGCTGGAGATGAGGTTGAAGATTGTGCCCAGAAACCGGCAGATGGATTCGAACGACGCCATAAAAGACTTCACTGTCTTTGATTATTGATTTGAGTCACGGTTTACTTTGCCTGACTGACTGACTGAGGGGATAGCATGGGTTAGCAGTGCGAGATATGGGGCAAATACTGTATTACAAAGCATCCGATTTTAGATGACATAATTGCGGTTAAAAATGCAATCTGAAGAAGTTGTAATTCAAAATAGTGTATTTTCTGTGCTGTTTAAGGATAAAGCAATTGCCAAAAGTAAAGCTTTACTCCTGCTTGATCTTCCCTGATGCTGAAATTTCGAAAGTTTTTCAGTTTCAGTATTAATGTTGGACTTGGGGGGGGGAGGGGGGAGAGAGCAGCTACAGCAGCTGTGGTGAATATTCAGCCTTTCAGTGGAAAAAAAAAAGGGGGCAAGTTGCAACTAATGGCAGCAGCTATTACAGGAAGGCCAAGAGATTACCAGAGAACCAAAGTCTCATGATAATAGAGAAACAATAAGTGGACTACAAGAAAACATCACAGTAAGATAACGTGATGGTTTCTACAAAGTGTTCGTCAGTAAAAGGAAGAACACGCAGACACGCCGTCTTTTGTCTGCAGTTATAATAATGCAGCTGATGCTAATGCAGAAAGGAAAGCGACAGTCTCATTAAGCTGTTTAAGTGATGGAGTATTCTGACAACGCCCCGGGTACATCACATTAACATGGATGACAACAGATGGATAGAAGCTACTAAAAGCTGGTCAAAGCAGTTGCATTAAATAATATTATATTAAAAGTTTGGGGGAGGAGTGTGTGTGTTTGTGGGAGGGGGGAGGGAGGGTTAAGGTCACTGCTATTTTAACTTGACAGTATACAACATTTAACAACTTCTAAAGATTTTCAGCCATTTCTACAAATGCACCCTCGGTTTAGTTTTTGTACAACTCCCGACAAATGAATTAGAATTATTAAGCAGCAAGCCAAGAGAGCCTGTTTGGTTCCTGCGCAAACATTAGATAAACTTGTACATCCGGCACTATGTCTGTATTATGAACTATAAATGGGCAAATGAGTATGTGCACATCCTCAGGAACTGAGGGGCAGGAAGAGGGTTTGTTGCAGACGGGAGGAGGAGCGGAGACGACGGCGCAAACAAGGTCTCCCATCAACCAAATGAGTCCAATTTTTCTGGGAAATAAGAAGTGTTGTCTGTACTTTCAAAAAGTCAGTAATCTCATTGTAAAGCTTGAATATGTCTTTGCTGCTTTATAGCGTTGCAGATTATTCACAAACATACCGTGCTTGTAAAAATCAATGGGTGTCGAGCTACAGCAGCTCCTTCGGGACTGTGTGCGTGTGTGTGTGTGTGTGTGTGTGTGCGGCGTCGACTGCTCACATGTTGCCTCATTGCAAACACTCGCATCCTGTCTCCCGTGCGCACAGCGCTGACTCACCAAGCCAAACTCTTGTCATCTCCGCCAAACAGTCAATTAAAAAGGGGAAACAAAACCTTCAAACGGGTGACAAACTTCGGTCGTATTTCCACCCACAGAAAGGTTTCACCTTGTCCCCCCCCCCGCCCAAAGCTTCGCACGTGCAAATTTCTTTTGTCTCGTCCGACAGAAAGCTCAAACTCCTTAAATATCTACTTTAATATTAAAAAGAATCCCATAACAGAATGCACGCTGCTGGCATTAGTACTCCATAAATATATGGTCAAAATAGATTACAATTAATTTTCTTTTTTCCCCCCTTCCCATCATGTTTTTTTTTTTTAAAGGAAAAGTTTAAAAAAAAAAAAGCCATTTGAAGACATTACATGGGGCTCTGCCGAGTTGCGGTCGTTTCTTTCTGACATTTTACAGACCAATTGTCAGCCGAGTCCCTAAAACAAAGTGCTGTAGCTCCTGCTACTCAAAAAAAAACACTTCCTTAATGTTACTTGAAAAGTTTAGGGAACTCCAACAATGTGCAATCTACAGTTTGCGATGACAACAGGGGAGTAAAATACACATTGAACCAATCGGATTCACGAGATCCTCTGAATGTGGAGGCACATTTCCCCGCAGTACTTAGCTACATATCCCGCTTTCCTCATCGTTGGGTTTGTCACATCGAATAGAAAATGTTTAATTCCGTTACCCTCAGTGTCACTTCCTCAGATTTTATGAAAATTAATTACAGGTACACGTGCGCTAAGAGGGTGGAAACCAAAGCAGGACCAGTTACAGTGCAAATTTACATGTTCATGTAAGCGTGACAACATTTTCTGCAAGACCACAACTTTGCAGAACTCGTGTTCATTTAAGCAAATGTTTAGGCAAGGCGTCGTCCTCATTTTCTTCAAGACCGATCTCCTCCGTGACTTCTCGTTTCCACATTTGTGTCACGCTGTGTCTTAAACCCATGCAGTCCATTTTCCCCTCATCTATTGTTCCTCCTCTCAGCGCTAATCCATTACCGAGGTACATTTCCTTTCTGCTAATTCTGGTAATATAGGAAGCAGCTGCACAACACCCAGGGTATCGCTGACGTAACGCCTGCCCATTACAGCCAATACTGGCGTCAGTTTACCCCCCCCCCATTAATGTCCATAAACACTTGAAAGCCACTGATGTATTTTCCGTACTCAGCAGCAACCGCTGACTGCGAAATGACTGTTACATTATGGATTAGTTGTGTCTTTGCAGCAGCATATCCCTGTAAGCCGTTTTTAATGGCTCTCAGGAAACAGTGGCAGACAAGCACTTTAATAGTAGCAGCTGCTGGTAAATACATATTCAGATTAAGAGTTTCTTGATGTGTATAAATCGGTGATTAAAAAAAAAAAAAAAAAGCTGCAATTTTAAACTTGGGTCTCTTGCACGCAAGGTTTTGAGGACACCGAAAGTCCTGTGGGGTGAACACGTGGATGTACGTCTTTTTCAGTTTTGATTTCACGAGAAATGGAGAAGTGGTGCCCTGTCAACTACATCCGTTACCACCTGGGTATGTCTTCCTCACAGGAAACAAGGTTGTTTTTTTTAAACAATTGAAATAATCACTAATGTATTTTAAGTTATACATAAACTAGTCGGGCAGTTAGAACACGCTGATCATTTTCAGATGGACCGCTAGAAAACTAATAGGGAGTGACTTTAGTGAATGACACCACGTATGAATGACGCCTTGTGATTAATGAGAGCAGTTGAATGGAAGTCGATTGGAGTCAAAGCCTTTTTATGTCAAACCGCAGCTGCCCCCGGTGGTATTGGACCACTGGCCTGGCCTCCTTTTCCGGACCCACAAGCTAGTTTATCTGCAGATGGTAGCGAGTAAGCGGAGTTATCATGATATTTTGCTGTTGTTGTTCTGTATTGTAAAGCTATAGGCGATGCAATGTTTATAGGG